>NC_056728.1:637555326-637855326 GCF_019279795.1 Protopterus annectens | reverse complement strand
ATTTCTCTGTCAAATCCAATAATGGCACCCTTATATCTCCTGACTCCACTACAAAACTGTTAGGAATTACAATTGATAATAACCTTAATTTTGATAACCATATAAACAACATTATTAAAACAGTAAACAGAAAAATGGGCTCATTATATAAAATTAAACCCTTCTTAACTCCTACTGCTAGAACTACAATTGCCCACTCTCATTTAATCTCAACTCTTCTTTATGCCTCACCCATATACACTAACCTAAAAAAAATAACCTTCTCAAACTAGCTAACTCCTACAATAGTATCGCCAGATTTGCAACTGGTAATCCCTTTAGAATTCACCACTGTCAAAATCTGCAGCATCTAGGCTGGCTGGAACTACAAAACAATCTGATATTTTCTCAACTGACTATAGCCCACAAGATATTTTACCAACCTAACAACACTTCCATACTCACTAATCTCATCACCCCCTACAAAAACCTTAATTTCCTACACTCCTCCAGTAAACTTCTAGCTAACATAAACAAGACCAACAACTTGGCAGGTGATTCCCTATTCTGCAACACTGCTGGAAAAAACTGGAACTTATTACCCAGTGAACTAACCCTACTTCCATCTCTTACACTATTTAAACAAAAGCTTAAAAGACACCTCAAAACACACTGGTTATGTCCCTGTAACAACCCTAACTTCTGAGGCCACATCTTCTTTCTCCACTTTTTTTTTCACCATGTTGTTCTAAAACTAAAACTACATTGCTTATCTCCCCAAAGCAGTAACTGTAACTACTAAAATTATATTACCCCCATGTACAAATTCCCTTTCTGTATTATAAACTACCTCATGTATGATACTGTAAAAAGACTTGTTTTATCCAGTATGTAACTTATTTTTTTATTTCAGTTATTTAATTTAATCTCTGCTTTTTAATACTATATCTTGGTATTTTTTTTAATCTGTCTATTACTTTGTGATAGTATTGTTGTTTAAATTCTTTATGCCATTTTGGAGCTTTTCTCCCCGGGCCTCTACTGAAAATGGAAATATATCCAGTTAGACTAGCCCGGTAAACAAATGTAAAATAAAATAAAATAAATAAATAAATAAATAACATTTTTACTTCTGTTTTTTTTCTGTCTTATCTCAAAGGGTTTATCAATGTCACTTTTGTATTTGAATGTACTGTATACTGGTTCACTGTATAATGTGCACTAGATTACTATATACAACTACCACTAAATGTAACCACTGCTAATTGTGTATGACAACAATTTTATAATGTATTAGATAAGCTTTCTATTGTACACTTACCATTAATTCATTTTTCATATTTTTTTATTATATTGTGATGTAAATAATTGAGCTTTTTCCCCAGGCCTCTGCTGAAAATGGGCAGCCTGCCCAGTCAGACTTTCCCAGTAAACAAATGTAAAATAAAATAAAAAATAAATAGAATATTTGAGATTGCTCATGTAATGTAAAAGGGAATATCAGGATGGTGCAAAAAATAACTCTGCCACTGTATATAGTACTGACCTCATCAGTTACACAGTACAGTCATACAACTTATACAGCTAGGGAAAGTTCTAATGGTTTGCACAAATGTAATACCAAAGCAGCAATAGGTTATGGGATCTCTCACTGTACTCAGTACCATATATGTTCCTGAGGGGGTAATTTGTGCCTGCCTTCAAGGGATTATAAGACTGGGTAACTTTTAAAAACATTATGTGTGGAGCACACAGCCCATAAGAATCAGTGTATGATTGGGTATCTTGTCACTAAAACTAAATATAAGCAATTGGGAAAAGAGGTTTCAGTTTTTCACAGAGTATCTGTTTATATTATTATTATACAAACTGCCTCTCCCAGTTAAATAGGGCATACCCCTGTTTGCTTCTAAGAAATCACAAGATAATAAATAATAACTGCTAATATGAGCTATCTTAGTCAGGTTTTTAGACCATCAATGAATTGCAAGCTTGATATTCATACTTATGAACTCATCACTTTCACCTTGTATCTCGGGATTTTTAAAATAGCTGCTTAGTGTCTATATGACAGAGTTTCCTTGTAACAGAGACTTCTAACAGATGATGGTAACTCTGCTGAGAAAGGCACATAGGTAAACAAAGGCTGGATGAATTTTAAGAAACAGGAACAAATGACTAAATTCAAGTCTGTTCAGGTAGTAAACCTGGGTATGAAAAACAGTAAAGGGTAACAAGAAATGAAAAGGAAATTTAACACAACCCATGTCTTCCACCCATCCCCTTTCAACATTGCCACAGAAATAAATGCTATATATTTTCTTAAAGCCAAACAACTATGTTTATCAAGTGACACCAGTACTTAGGATAACAAATGTCAAGAGTTTGGAGCTGATTGCTATGATTTGGTCTATATTATCCCAGACACATTTCACATGCTAGTCATATTTCATCTACATCTGTGGCTAGATAATGAATGTGTTTTCAAAGTCCTAACACCTGGTGGATATATAAGATTGTACATCTCAACCTCTAAATACAAAAACAAATCTGGACAAAGCCAAAAATAATGGGGAGCTGTCAAAGGCCCAAACTCAGGAACATATTTTAAATATCGCTCTTATAAACCTAGAAAGTTGCTAAAATGGCAGGTTTTGCATTTACATGCATTTTTTCTGAAAGATATAAAGTCTGAAACTCAAATGTATTTTATTATTTAGCAACTTCAATTCTCCATGAATTGCCAGAAAACCACAAATTTTATGAGGAATAGACCAAAAATATGAATAATACATCTGGACAGTTGAGTGGTCTGGACTGGACAGGATAGGTCTTAGCTTGTTTGGTAGCACCCTGGTATGTTAGCTGAGCTTTGAAAGTGGCAAAGAGTTCTATCAGACAGTGTCAGACACAGCTAACTTATTTGGCTGCATTGGATATAAGAGCAAAAAATCACACTAGGAGTCCAGGTTCTCTGACCTTGTATTACATTCCACAGTAAAAATGAAATATCTCACAACAGGACCCCTTCAGATAATCAAACTTTTAAAAGCTCGACTTTCATATGGCTAAGACCATATGATCGAACTTTTAAAAGTTCGAATGGTCTGAATGGAGATCTCCATACAGCACGGAATGGGAAGATTTCCCTTTTCTGCAATGTAGTGCAATCTCAGAGATGGTATATTTAAATAGCAGGGGGTGTGGGGAGAGCATCCCCCACATGAGGCTTGCAGGGGGGCTTGCCCCCCTGCTACAAATGTTTATTTTATTTTTTGTTTTTTTGTTTGTTTTTTTACATGTTCAAACTTTTAAATGTTCGATCATATGGTTTCGGCCATATGAAAGTCGAACATTTCAAAGTTCAATCATGTATAGTAGACCCCTCACAACATAAGCTTATCAAAGATACAGGATAACAGAGGTAGCCATGTAAAGTACAGACTAAGGTACAGAATGATAGTGAAGCTGTATTTGAATCACTCATGAATCACAGATTCAGTATTTTAAACATTGTTTGACTTATGACAGTACTATGGGACAATTTCAGTTTATTTTTAAACTTTATTCTGCTTATTTAGATTGGTAGCTAGGCATGCATCATTATCATATTTCTAGTTAATACTGACTATTTTTGAAGAAAAATAAATAAATGTTTCAAACTCCATAAGCACTTATTTTCTCAAGCTGTACTTTCAGATGCAATTATTGACTCAGAAGACAGTGTGTTTTATACAAACATATGGTCTCATTCAGGTGGATATATAATTTGAAACCTCCACAGAACACAACAAACCATAACCACAATATCCTGCGGTACAGTACTGGCAACAGAAACTCCGACTCACCGAGCTAGGATCTGGAATTTACTTACTGACACTCATCATCACACTGTAAAGTAATGAAAGACACCACCAGTTCCAGCAGTCACTGATGCAAGTGATATCAAGTCAATGGAGTCCATAAGGCTTGTTACTTTGCTTCATTCACATGACTTTATGAAATACAACAGTTCAAAAGGAAGCCATGTTAACAGTACTCCTGTGCCGTAAACATAACATATGCAGTTACTGAAGTGAGCAAAAATGAAAAGGAGAATTCTGCCTTCCCTACCCACATTTCTGAATATCGGCCATACTGCAGGTCTACTAAATATTGATAAAGTACAGCTCTTCACAAAGCACACTGCAAATTAATAACCGTGAAGAGGGACATAATAATGTGCATTAACAACCAAAAAATTCACATGAAAATATTTTCTTTCCAGTAGGAACACCTGCTGAAGGCCTTTCACACTGTCTCATCCAGCTTTGTCAAAATGACAACCAAAAATGAGGGAAAAAAAGAACATGAAATAAAAACACCTCTGCTTTATAGCTTGAGGTTTGTAAATGCATTCCATCTTGTGGGTGGTCTGTCTAGTCGTTCTTATTACTATAGTCTTCTGACAAAAGAAAGATGAGTAATGGCTTCAGGCCCTGAAATCTGTAGTCACGTTTCATTTGATGGCCCTAACTGTATGATTAATCTCTGCAGCTTTAATCTGACTGTATGCATTGAAGTGATGCAGATAGAAAGTGTAGCATTCCATAGATTACAAGAACTGCATGGATGGTGTAGTATGTTTAGCTGTAGTATCAATTAACAAACATTAACTGCATTTTCCAGCTACCAGGTCACTGGTTATATCTGAGCATGCTTCCTTCAGTTGTAGACAGTGAGTTATGAGGTAAGAAACCTCTTTATTACATAAAGGTATAGTGCAACACTCTTTAGCTGAGTTCTAAAATGGGCATTTAACCCTTTGGTGAATTTATACTCCAAAACGGACAACATACCGCCAATAATACATCTGAGCAACCATCAAAAGTTTCAGGGTTAAGGGACATATAGCAATATTTAGATCACGCTGCTTTCTTGAAAATCTTATTATATAATTTTTTTTCTGCTGAAGTGTTTGAATTTAAGTGATTAAAGTGAGTATTCAGTTAACTCAGCACAGAGCTGCTGCTTACAAAATAGTATTAAGAATGACAGTGGGGCTAGGAATTTGAAAGAAATCTATGTGAAAGTTGTCCTGCACGGAACAATGTTGCAGTGACACATTTAGCAAAAAAGGAAGTTCCCCCAATATGACTGGTGACTAACTTGCCAAAGCCAGTCACATCAACAGCAATGTTCTGCCACCCCAACTGACTGAAGAGGTATGGATTAAACAAAAAACATTTCAGAGACATTTGAGTGTTGCTCCCCCTCTGATGTGAAGGTTCTGCCTCCCACAACTCTGATCTGTACTAACTCTGAAATCACACCAGCTCATATTTTTGTTACTTCTGAGTCAGTGTGAACTCTTGAGGTGGTATATTTCGAGACTGGATACTGTGGCAGAGCCCCCACATTGGGGATGCAGGAAACATAACCCTCCTTCAAAGACATTATTAATCACTGGTCAACTGAAGTAGACCTCAATACAAATATATGCATCTGAGTGGATGAATTCTGAGATGGTTATTACAAATGAAAATATTTAATTTTATTGATTGTATATAGGTCTTTTACTATCCACTGCATATATCTTTTGAGTCTGATTTTATCCAAAAAAAAAGGAGTTTATTTGGCCGCTGTAGATTTCTTTCTCTGGACTTTACTATTCTAATCAATATTTGGCCACAAGTGAGCAAGTCACAAGTGTAGCACATGCTGGCACTTGAACCTTGTGCACGTGGAAATGTGCACTCAGCTGGGATATCATTCCACTAGTTAACAGATGAGATCCACTAGACCCCAGCGGAATATTTCAAACTAGTGCCATAATGGCACTGACAGCACAATGGGGATCCAAGGGTTGAGAGATACATTAGACCACCAGGGATTATGTTTTTCTTCACTGTGGAAATAATGTAGCTAGTACTTATCCATTTGCTGAATTAAATATCCACTTTGAGTCAAGAAACCCCTGAGAGGGTTTTTCTACATTATACCATAAAGATGTAGTGGTGTTTAAGTTACATTTTATCACAAAATATATTTATAATACAAAGTGCATTATTTTTATTATGTAAGCTTATAGGCTCACATGAACTGTGATGGCTTCAGATATTAAATTTATCATTTACCAACAGATTTCACCTTAACCACTTTTAAAAGTATGCAAGAGTCCAAAAAGAACTATTTCTTATCTGTACAGAAGCCAAAGTAACCTTCTATTTTGCAATAAAGAGGGTACTGCAAGCAGTACAATTTAAGGAAATTTAAATAGATTCAAAAATGTGTCTTTTTAAGGTGTAAACATACTCCTATGTCTTGCCCAAACTAGAAGTTAGAAAATGTTTTAACCTCAACAACAGCACAGCACACAATGGCAGACTGTACTGGATGCATGAGTATCTTTCTGGGAGCACATTGTGCCATCGAACATAATTTCGGCGAACACAAAAAGAGCGAGTGCTGTTTGCTGAAATTATTTTAGCCATTAGTGCAGTTTGCTTTTTTTCTCCACTGTTGTGTGACTTTGGAGTTGTTATATATAAGTGTAGGGAGAGGGTGTTCCCCCACAAAGGGGGGTGGGGAGTGTAGGCAGAGAGTGGTCCCCTACATGGGGGGGGCAGGAGGGCTTGTTGAAGGGTGTTCTGACAAAAGGTTTCATTTTTTTCTGTTCCTCAAAATTACCTTTGATGAAGCAACATGAATTCAGCCTGGGTAATCAAATACATAAATCACAGAACCAATAACAAAAGATCCATATATGTGAATATCTAATTATCCAGATAGACTGGCCCAGTGGCTGATTGGCTGCAACTGTTGCATGAGTCAAATTCAAATTATAACTTCAATTGGAGGAAAGGAAAAAGAAAACAAAATCTTCAAAATGTGTATTTAAGGAAGCTGCTAACACATGCATGCACTAACCAGCATGGAATTATTGATAATATTTCATAGACAGCATTAGGGAAGAATGGACACAGGTCTTTACCATGTAATTCAACAAGACATGTACGGTATACTCTGTTTAACAAATATTGCACAGCATGGGAGCAAGAATATCAAAGACGCATAGTACATTCACGGGCGTGCAGAAAAAGGAGGGGTATAATGAATAACCACACAACATGTACAAGTCACCATAGATGAAATGTCATATGTCAGCGTGATGCAAGTCAGTGCACCATATTGGAAGTATGGTTGCTATAGAAATATCAAATAGTATAGATTACTATAGCAATTTGCAGTTATCCATTGTATTAGCCTGTGCAAACAATATCTGTAAATTCACAAGTTGTGAAGAACAATCAGTGGAATACTTAGTGGGCTAGAACTGTAAGAGAAAACATGATAATGTATGTTGCTTGGCTGGCCAGAAGAGGCTTCATATTCACCGTATGCATTTCATACATTCTGTGTTTGGGTTACCTCCACTCCCTACAAATTAATGCATCGTGTATATTGTGTGCTCGTCGCAGTTCCAGTCCTCCCACAGTAGTATGTACGATAGCAGTGCTTGATGCCATATTTCTTCTCAACACGCCCTGGAGATAATGGTCAAGAATGAAATGTTATTTTGTATCCTGAGATGCTGTGTATTTAACAAACAACAAATACTACTTAATATTGCTGGTCTAGCTTCTATTTCTTACTGAATCCATAACAGCGCCTGCTACTGGTATTACACTTTCTGATACACCGCTATGTGACATTGCATTTTTCTTCTCAGCATCGTTAACCGTAATAAGGCTAGTACAGTCCCTACATCTGGCAATTTTATAAGTACATGTCCAATACATTTATGTGTTGCACGTCTCCTTTCTATAAAATAGGTAGCCATCTATTAGCAGGTAGTTTCAGACTTATTCTAAAGGGATTTCTCTCTAAAGACTACCATTCCTCATAGGTCACATGTGGAACACATCTTTAGGGGTTCACTCCTCAGGATCGGAGAGTTCCATGCTGTAATTTACATGCATGGGAGTGAGAGATCAACTGTGTGCCTTATTTTTTGTTTCATTCATTCCACTACCTGTCTTACAGACCATGTGTTTTTGTAATTATATATATATATATATATATATATATATATATATATATATATATATATATATATCATTGTTTGAGGCAGATTCTGTTAAAGGTGTCAGGATGATAGAGTAGTATGCATCATGCTGTGTTGTCTATTTTTGTTGTCAACACTTTCTTAAAATGTTCAGTAAAATGGTAAGTTGTATAGCTGTGCTGTCTGTTCTTACTGTGAATGACTTTGTAGTATTCATGGGCATCAGCACTGATGCTCACTCATCTGTGTAGTGATTTTTTTTTAATATTTAATGTGTTTTCTACACTCTGGTTTGTGATGTGCTCTGTTTACTGCAGGGAAGTTATGTCCTGCCTGGTCACTCATACACACACAGGCAGGGAAGCAGTTGTACAAACATCCTCTCATCATTAAGCACCCAGCATTAGTCATCTCCATGTCATGTGTGTGTGTGACACAAAAATGCATCTTCCTAGGAAATACAACCATAGCAAAGTTACAGTTGCCATGGGGAAGCTTTAGGTATGGATAGAGGGGGCCATACAACCATGGATAACTTCTTTCTAAACACTCTTGTCTTGTGGAGGAATCAATGGGGTCATATGGCTCCCATACTGCGCAAGGAACAAATGAGTGGTAGAACTCTCACACTGGTGGGTGAATGAATGGACTTGGTTCCTGCCCCTTAGGAGGAGCAAATGAGATGACTGATTGCTGGGAGAGGTGCTTGATAGGATCACACGGAGAAGTAAAAAAATAAATAAATAAAGTGTATTTTTGCTGCATGGAAACAATTTTATTTCCTTAAAGTGTATTGGTAATGTTCTAAAGCATCTTTGCTTTTCAATTAACTTCATTCTCAGTTATACTGCTCATGCTAAAGATGCAAGTGATTTTGCAAATAATGAAGATTATGATGGGTTGCTCATTTTTCTTTTTGCTTTCATTGTTTACTTGTTTTATCTCTGTAACCACACCCACAAAATGACATCAATGTAGGCAGTAGAGATTTACATATAACTTCAAAGCATTATGGGTAAGCAAAAACAAGCTGTTTCACCTGCAGCATCTAGTGGCATTTTATGTCACGCTGGGCAAGGAGGTGGGCATATTTGGTACAATTTTTTCCGTGAAAAGAAAAAAAAAAGAAAAGAATCTTGAATTGTACTTTGCTTGAAAGACCATTAGCATAGCAAATTCTAATTCAACTGGACAGAACATCAGTCCTGAGGTGTGAAATGAGAATGTCATAGATTACATCTGTGTCTGCTCCTGTGCAAAGATGATACATGGAGATTTAGACTATTGCTGCTGTAGATGAGAGGATGGTGGTGATTGTCAAGGTTGTGGTAGTGTCAAAAACATTTACACATATTTGGCATACCTAATGGCCACTAAACAGTATGCCCAACAGAAGGAATAGGACTAGAATGAATGGGTTAGATTCCTCTCAGCCCAATTAATTGGTGAGTCTTTAAAAGTCTTCAGTGACATAGCATGTGATAAATATCAGGCTATGATAAAGTTAAATAATCACTGTTAGCTCAATATAGTGTTACACTAGTTCAAATTTCATAGCCGGACAATTTCTCCAAACAAAATGGTAAGGTGATAGTTATAGCCAGTGGGTCAACATACTAAAAGCAAAATGATAGAAATGGTTGCTGTTGGTACATGTAAAAAGGCTTTGTCTACTACTTTAAAAATGGGTGTTTCAGACTGATGTGGAAGGATGTTGCAGACATGCATTGTTTTAAATATAGGCAAGGTACTCGCATAGATTTGGTGCTATACACATGTGAAAACTTTAAACAGTGAAACACATGCTATTAATGATATTGAGCATAGGGAATGTGAAAATTTGTCAAAATAGTTGCGTCAGCTTTATGTTTTAATTGCAAAATAAATTAAGCATAATGTCTTAAATGGTGGAAGGTAGGGAGCTGGAGGGATTGCTAGCCTCAGACAGTGTAGTTACACTTACTAAAGTGCAGCATGTTTGTAAAAAGAAGACCCTTACTAAAAAGCACTTGATGTAGTCTGCATTCATGTGTATAAGAATCAGTATCCCATTATTAAGTATAAATACAGACTAGATATGGAAAGTTTTTTCATTCTGTTGTTGTAGTTATGAATTTAACATATGAAGATATAATCAGGAAAAACTATCTCCACTTTAAAGATTTGAGGAGGAAATAGGAAAAAGGTAATATTTCTGATAATCCAACATATCAATGTCAGAAGGGAAACCAACAAGTGAATAAGCCTACAGAGACACCTCTAACTAACCTGGAAAAAAGGAGTGGAGAACAACCACAAGACAGATTCATAACAGTGTATGAATCTAACAAAGATCAAGGCATAGTGACAGAAAGCTATAAAGATACAAGAAATTGGCAAAGAATATAGACAGAGGAAGAGCTTACACAATTAAAGAGATATGTCAGCATACACCTATGACAGAGCAACATGCAATAGCAGAAATAGTAAAAGGAAGTGAGTTACACAGCAAAATATCGCAACCTAAAAGTGTTACAAAGCAGGAAGCAGATATATAATTGCAGCCTGAAAGTGTTGAAGGTAGGGAGGAGAAATGACTAGCAGAAATAAAGAAAACAAATTATTTTCACTCAGGTGTGTATTCCAAGGGAACGGCATGAGAAAGCATAGCAAATGCACAACCTAAACAGAATTCTAATAATTATGTCAAGCTGAAAGGAAAGCCCCAGAAATAGAGAATTCCATGTAGTTGGTAGGTGTTGAAGGAGAAATGTAACAGTAAGAAGGACTTCATAAGCATGCTAAAAGAAGAAATAGTACCTGGTGAGAGTTATTTCTGTCAGTGGAAGACAGTAACCTCAAATAAGGGAAGGCTATAGGAAATCTAGGCAATGGATATCTGTAAGTAAGAAAAAAAGTAAATTGTGGAAAAATTAAATTAGGTATCTAAAAATGTAGTATTATGTGCAGCAAAGGCTTTAGCCCAAATATGAAAGTCATCGTATGAGAGATGTGCACCATCCTTAGCAAATTAAGAAGAATTGTAAGTCATCTCATCCCAGTCTAACACATAATAGATCCACCTAGAATAATGCCAGCTACATAGCCAGTTGTAAAATTCAGTTATCTTGTCTTTGAATCTCAGCCTCATACTGGATGATAACAAAATAGCACCCAAGACCAGTGTACTTCAAAGACTTCTAAGAGAGCTGCACACTGAATAACAGATTAAGTTTAGCTTCCCCAGTGTGAAAGCAGAAGCCTCATACTGGATGATAACAAAATAGCACCCAAGACCAGTGTACTTCAAAGACTTCTAAGAGAGCTGCACACTGAATAACAGATTAAGTTTAGCTTCCCCAGTGTGAAAGCAGAAACACAGAAAAGAGAGCCAGTGAATTTGTTTTTCTGGGTAAATTTTAGTTACTAGATAGTAAGTATACTGTCTGCATGCCAGCAAAAAAGAAACTTATAGACCCTGAAAGAAAATCAAATAGAAAAGGTGAAGAGAAAATACTGAACGGGAAGAATCCTGTAGCTGTTCATCAAAATCAATTCAAGCTCTAACTTTGGTGCATGACATGACTTCCAGTAATTTAGAAAAAAAAAAAAAGAGTTCATTAAAATAAATGAAACACTGAAGGAACATAGCATTTCAAATAACAGAAGGCTGGAAAAAAATGGAAGAATCTTTAATAGATATTCAGATGAACTGACAAAACTGTAAAAAAATCAGACATCAAAATGAAGAAAAAGATGGCTGAGTATGAGAATGTTGTTTTTGAAAAAAATAGTAGAATTAAAGGAAAAAGCACATAGGGAAATTTTGTTTTTCTGCTGTACCAGATAAACTGGAAGGAATAGACTGTATTTCTTTTATGAAAGCACAAATAAACAACTGGACTGGTATTCCACAGCAGGAATTTTTTAAGTGAAAAGGCACATTGTGTGTATGTTCCAAACCTGGTCATGCGAACGTAGTCTAGACATCTAATAGTAAAGATGCAATCCTATCAGCAGAAAGAGTTGTTTCTGACAAAACTGTGGCAAAAGGACAAAGGGCTAAAAGTTGGAGACAGTAGACTGTTTGCGGAAAAGGATTGCTCACATTCACCAGACAGAAGAGCAGTATTTATTGCAGCAATCAGGAAATGTTGAGACAGGCAGGTGTGAGATTCAAGCTGCTGTATCCAACTATCTTCAGAATACTTTTTTCCTCAAGGGTCAATGTAATTTTTGATGCAGAGCATGCTAAGGAGGAAATGCAAAGGTTAGTCCAACAAAAAAGTGATGTATCAAACAGAAGGGGACTCTTCTTCTTATTTTTCTGATAATAAAGCTCATAGAGAGACTGTCAGTGAAACCTTTCTCCAATGTTCCAAAAGAAAAGACTTGAAAGTCAGAGAAAAGCACAGGACTTGACTAGAAGAACCTGAAGTGTATTGGAAATGAACCAGAGACGAGTTGGGCGATGGAGATCAACTGGAAGAAAGCCTGCAACTTGGAAATGAATGAATAAATGTAGGATTACAAAGCACCAATCACATTTCTGAAATATACAAACTAATGGAAAAATACTAAACAACCAAATAAAAGCTCTGGGTACAAACTCCAAATCAGCAAGGGAAATCCATTTAATATGAAGCGCTTTCCGTCGCCTACAATGAGGCAACTTCTTCAGATGAATTACAATTAAAAAACACCATTTTATGAACTAATCTAATCATATGATCAAAAAAAATTTTTGTATCAATGCTACACAAAGTAGTGCCAGTAGTATAAAATTTAAAAATTTAAAAACACATCAAAGCTTTAAATGTTGCATACACAAACACCTAAACAATAAATCAACAAACAGTTTACTCTTCTTGGAAAAGTTTAACAAAATTTCCTAAAAACAAATAATGAATAGTATAATGAGATTTAAAGTAACTTACATAGGGAACACAAGCTGGTGATAATATACAACATCATCATATTAGAATGTTGCTGTTTTATGTTATATTGTTCGCCATCTAAATATATATACATATTTTACAATTAAAAGAAAAACTAACTGATGACTAATGTGGATAATATATTAAAAAGTCTATCTATCAAGGCTTTTGAGTTTAAGAAGGCACGCAATATTACAGTGTTCGTTTAAGCCAGGCTCAACGAACGTGTTAGTTTTTAGTTGTCATGACAACTCACGTTCTTCCAACAACAAGTTTAAAGGACCTCCTCTAATATTATATTGTATTTGGTCAGTTGCTCTGAATTTAAAACTGTGGCCTTCATGTACCATACTATGTTTTGCTAATGCGTTTTCTACTTTACTAGTAGCTATTGCGTAAGTGTGTTCATATATTCTGTCTCGAAAACGGCGTTCCATTTTGCCTATGTAGTATGCCTTACATAGTGTACAGGAAGCTAAATAGACAACTAGTTTAGAATTACAATTCAGCTTGTAGTTGGTTAAATATTTTTTGCCATTTATGATAAATTTCGTACCTGTGGTTATAAATTTACACATACTGCAACAGCCACAGCTATACATTCCCACTTTTCTATTAAATTCTTTTGGTTTATTTGATTCAAGAATACTATTTAAAATTCTTACCTCTCCTAAAAATAATTTTAGGATAACCATTGAATTTGGTAGACAAAATTTTATCGTATTTAAATAATTTCCAATTTTTATATAATATATTTCTCATAATAGTACTATCAGAGTTAAATGTAGTGATAAAACTGCATTCAAAACTCATGATTCCATTACTGTCTGTTGTTTTAAACACAGTTTGCTTCAGTTGTGTTTTCTGTGGCAATAATATTTTCTATAGGGGGACTACAAATAGATAAACTTGTTTTGTACAAGGGTTGGCTTGTATTTAAGATCGGAATAATAACGCTGTTCTCCCTTTTTAACTTGACTTCGTTGAATAGTGTTTTAATTAAGTCCAATGGGTAACCCCTCTGTTGAAACATGTTTTCTAATAAGTTACACTCTGTAATGAAGTCACTATGAAGAGAGACCATCCGGGCAGCTCTTATCATTTGCCCTTTTATTATAGCCCGTTTTTGTGATGGAGGGTGCGAGCTAGTAAAATGAGGTAAGAATTACAAAACGTACTTTTCCTATGAATTTTGGAAATGTATCTTTTGTTAGCCACATCTTTCACTAAATTTACATCTAAATAGTTGATACTTACTTCCTGGAAGTTAAATGTAAATTTAAAAAAACTTGTTGTACTGTTAAGGTAGTTAAGGAGTTTGATGGCTGATTCTAAATTGCCTCGGAATAAAATAAATATATCGTCTAGAAACCGTGTATAGTACATAATATTGGACATCCATTCAGTGTGTTCGAATATATAAACCCTTTCCCAATACACCATAACGGTGTTTGCAAAGCTTGCTCCACAAGGGGAGCCCATTGCTACTCCGCATTTCTGTAAGAATACCTCATTGTGGAAAGAAAAGTAATTGTTGGTAAGGATGATGTCTAAGAGAGTTGTCACTAAATAAATTTCTTCACTGGGGACTCCCTTTTTAGTAAGAAATAAGTAGACCACTCTACACCTTCAAGATGTGGGATTGACGTGTAGAGGTCTACTACGTCAATTGTAATGAAATTAATGTCGCTGTCATAGGGGGTGTCATTTATGTTTTTCAAAAATGCCCACGAGTCTTTACATACTTGTGACTCGGTTAGCAAGTACTTTTTTAATATGTGATCTACTACTTTTGCACAAGAATAATATGTAATCAAATTACGACCGTCAATTAATGGTCTAAATGGTGGCTTGTATACATTCTTGTGGATTTTAGGTACTGCAAATAAAACAGGAATTTTTGGCCAAATTATAGTCATATAATTGTATAAGTTGACATCAATAAACCCCTCTATAAATAGATCGTTAATATAGCCTTTAATTCGGCTATAGGCGACATTGACTTCATTTATAGTAACCTTATCATAAGTATTACTGTCTAAAATGCTCTGCACTCTGTCTATGTAATCCGATAAATCAAAGATAGCTAGACCGCCACCCTTATCAGGTTTTATTTCTCTCACTCTAAGTGACTTGAAAATATTTAGTGAAATAACTTCATCTCGAGTAGTGTTAGTTGCTTGCATATTATTATTAAACAACTTGTTACGATTATTCACTAAATATCTCAAGTCCAATTCCATAGCACTTTCAAAAAATTCAATATAGGATGTAAGGGAGGGTTATACTCGCTGGCAACTCTGAAAGGATGGTTTACGTGGTCAGAGTTGCCAAGCAAAAGATTCAAATTCAATTTCCTCACAAAAAGTTTTAAGTCTTTAACTGTTTGAACTATGTCCATCTGTTGATTAGGTACGAAGGTGTTACCCTTCGCTAAAAGTTCCACAAGCGCTGAATCGATTTCAATACATGAATAATTAAAGATGTTGAAGTCGCCTGTTTTATTTTTCACAATGGCAACATGTTGTTGCCAATCAGATGTTATCTCCTGGGTCTGTTGTTCGTGCGCTGTTTGTTTTGTTGTTGTTGTTGTTGTTGATGGCCATAGTTAGATTTTTTTGGAATTGCACCAGTACGGTTGCCATTATAGTTCGGCTTGTTTATTTGATTGATGTTATTCAAGTTGTCTGGTTGATAGTTACTAATGTTTTTATTATTGACTCGGAGCCGGTCCAACCATCTGTTTTGGTTATGAGAAGGTGTTGAACTGTGGTCGGTAGCTACTAAGACAGAGTTAGGAGCATTCGAGTTATTGTCTACCAGATTAGGGTCGTTGTCTGTTACATCGAACACACTGTCATTCCCGCGTGAAATTGCTGCACCAACTTGAGCGGTGGAAGGTTTTGGATACGCTGACCCGTTGTTGTATGCTGTATGATCTCTGTTCATTTTTTTAGCTTTGTTAGCTCGGAGTCTGTCCAATAACTGGTCAATGCTAACAAAACATCTCTCATATTCGTATTTATATCTATGGAAGTCGGCATGAACTTTTAATTGTAAAATATGTATATATATTTAGATGGCGAACAATATAACATAAAACAGCAACATTCTAATATGATGATGTTGTATATTATCACCAGCTTGTGTTCCCTATGCAAGTTAGTTTAAATCTCATTATACTATTCATTATTTGTTTTTAGGAAATTTTGTTAAACTTGTCCAAGAAGAGTAAACTGTTTGTTGATTTATTGTTTAGGTGGTTGTGTAAGCAACAGTTAAAGCTTTGATGTGTTTTTAAATTTTTAAATTTTATACTACTGGCACTACTTTGTGTAGCATTGATACAAAAAAAATTTTTTGATCATGTGATTAGATTAGTTCATAAAATGGTGTTTTTTTTAATTGTAATTCATCTGAAGAAGTTGCCTCATTGTAGGCGATGAAAAGCACTTCATATTAAACGGATTTCCCTTGCTGATTTGGAGTTTGTACCCAGAGCTTTTATTTGTTTATTTGGACATTTCTGAAATATGGTGGAACAAGAAAACCTGGAAATATTGGACTTTTTTACTTTGTTCTAGACGTGTATGGGACTCCAAAGCATATGCCCTATTTCATGTTATTAACATTTGAATGAACATTATAGACAAGAAAAGGGGAAGGAAAGAGGTAACTGTAAGTAAAACATTTTTGTTCTTAACAGTAGTTTTTTAAGACACGATATACTGCATGTTATGTAGTAAAGAATGTTCAGTTATTTCTATGTGTTATAGGGATAATAAAGTAAACATGTGTCATTTTTCTTTCTTCTTTCTTTCTTCTTGTTCAGTTTTAAGAAGCATAGGCACTGCAATGTTAAAAGGGTAGAAAGCTTGAATAAAAGTATGTTTAAGATAAAAGGCTGAAATCTTAAGTTGTCGAGGTTAAGGATGGGTTGTAAAAGTATACGGAGCATGATTTAAGTAAAATCAATATGTTTTTCTTACTTTTGCATGGTGAATGACTAGACTAAGGCCCTTGGCTTGATCTAATAACAAGTTTTAAGTGGAAGAAACTAAATAAAAGAACACTGAATGTAATGAAAAGTTTTCCTTTAACAGTACAACATAAGGAGCTTGTTGCTGAAGGCAACTGTGTATCTGGTTCTCAGGTTTCTATGGAGACAAGCTGATAAGGGGTAATAAAAACAGAATACTTTTTTTTTTATTTCAGTGGGTAAAAGATAATGTTTTCTGAAAGCATTCAAGTTGTTTTCTACATTTTGGAGAGGAATAAAGATAAAACAAAAACAGACAGCAGTTAGTGTAAGTAGGAGCACAGGCTGTACCATGTGTCTTAGCGTGGATAGCATTCATTATAGGTTAATTAAAGTCCTTGAGTGTAGCTGTCGATCTAGGACAATTGTTCCTATGGGGGGTGTTAAACTTCATTATTTGAAGATATACATAGTCTTGTGTGTTTGTATTAAGTTAATAGATTATTGGGGTATTCTACATGTGTGTTCTTTAGAAAAGGGTATGACAAATTACATATAAAAATGGAATTGTGTGAACAATACATACATAATAATGTTTAGAGGATGTTTAAGGGAATGCAGGAATTGAATGAGCTAAGTAATGTTCTGTATAAAAGATTATATGTGAAATATAATGTTTGCAAATGAAAATGTGTCACTATGGCTTGTTTTCATTTATATAAATGTATGATTGCCTATGTCGTAAGTGATAATTCAGTAAAGATGTTTCTTGTTTAAAAAAAGACCAGTGTAATTCCTACCTTGAACACATGTATGGGAAGATCAATTATATCCCTTTGCCTGTCTTTCTGGTACCACACATAAGGTCATTCACCCCCATGTGTATCACTACAAGGTCATAAGCATATTTGCCAAAACGGAGGAACCTAAGAGCTATTGTAACATCATGGATCATGACTTGGGAAAGACCACTAACTATCACCTTATTTTTATTCAGCCTGGTGAGCATAGTGTCCTTATGTTTGACAGTAGAGTCATCTATTATTAGGTCATTATCATGGGTTGATGCAGTCTTCATGGGCCTTAAAGGCTTGAAATCTGCACCTTTGTGGCTCATAGAGGTATGTGTTTTGGCCATGGGTGTGTGGGGTGAAAGTGGGTGCATTGCTATGTAAACTAATGGTTGTGTTTCTCAGTTCTTAGTCTGGGAGGCTTAGGCAGTATATCTTAATGACCTCAAACTAAGCTGGTCAAACTAAGCTTTGTCAGAAGTTTATTAAATTTGGAGGTTGCTTTCCCATCTCAAAATACATTCATTAAACACAACACACACACACACACACACACACACACACACACACACACACACACACACACACACACACATACACATTTGTAGAGAGGGTGTAGGAGGCACAGGGAGCAAGACATGAACCCGTCTCCAAACATATAAATGTAAAGGTAAGTTTTGAAGTGTTGGGACTCACACTTCTAATAAGGAATACAAACCTTATCAATGAGATATTGCATTTTCTTATGACTCATTTTTGCTCTATTTTTTCACATTTTCAGTTTTTCCATTTTGCATGCAAGTATACATAATTTGAACTTTTCTGTGATTTCTTTTAACTGTGATAAATTAATTTTATTCACTTTGCATACAACCCTTGCTTTATTTAGTATTCTATTTTCCCTCCCACACAGCTGACCATCAGCACATTCCTGTGCCCATGTCCTCCGTCAGGCCTAACTAACCCTCCTATAGTCCCCCAGACTTGCTCTGCGAAGGTTAGGGCCAATGAGGACTTTTAGGGCATCCCTGGGACCATGTGTAATTATGCTGCTTTGGATGGGGTTTTTTTCTTATTTTTTTACTTACCCTCAGTCCCCTCTCCCTCATGATCGCTGACCTTGTCCAAGGGGAAAGCAAACAATGGGGGTGTGCTGATGTATTGCTCCACCTCTGCAGCAACTCAGCCAAGGTCCGACATCCTTTTTCACTCTTTGGATCATGCCCACTATGTCTCTGTCCCCCACAAGGGATCATATGTGAGAGTGCTTCTTCAAATGCCCCCCCCCCCTTGGATGGGACACCCTGGAAACACCTCAGACTAGGGGTATGTGTAGGAATGAGCATGCTATAGGGGAAGGCATAGCAATCTCTTGCTTAAGTCATCACAACACATGTCAGTTGCTAGGGAAGAGGTTAGAGTCATACAAGGAGAAACTGGACAGACTGACTAATGTCTTCCTTTCTCTTCTGCATTCCTTTTATGATTTGCCAAAACTTCTTTGAGGGCATCAACAGCCTTGTTTCAAAGATGGTATTAGCAAGTATATTAAATTAAATAAAAGCAACAACAAAAAGCTTTGAAGAATAAAAAAGATGTTGAGGCCCCTCCTGTAGCCCAACATGGAAATATCTTGCAATGTAGCGAATTCCACAGTAGAAACACTGAGAAAGAAAATAAACTTAATCCAAACGATTTCAGCTATGTTTAGAGAACCACTTGCAGCCCCTCTCCAGCCAAGAAGAGAGGACAGGTTGACTGATAAAGCATCAGCAGTTCCTTTAAAGAGGTAGCACCCAGAATGCACATAACTCAAAGGTAATAAAAAGACCTACTGCAATGTCCTAGAGGTCACTGTATGCCCGAATAGGTGACACAATACAAGAGTGATGTACTTAGAGGGAAGGTACCATTAAAGAATCTGGTCTCAGACACACTGCAGGCACAAATTCTCAGACTGCATAAGCCCAGCATAGGAAGAGTTATAATAATAACCTAGGTAAGAAGAAAGTGACACACAGATCACCATGGCCGAGGCATCTAGCAGAATGAGGAGTTTGATCTGGGTGATGATCCTTAGATGAAAATGCAAAGAGTTCATGACAACTGTCACTTGACCCTACATACCTGAATGTAAGTCATAGAGAATACCCAGTTCATGTAACTTAATCAGAAATTCAAGGGAATGGGTACAGTAATGGAGAGGCCAACCCAAAACAACTGTGTAAGAGAAATATGTGAAAGATCTAGTACTTGTAACCATGAGAAAGAAGTACCAGACCCATAATGAAAAGGCACAGGCTATGATAAACAAGATGTTGGATATGCACACTAAATTTATTGAGTTTAATTTGCCTGACAACAGAAATAGTATGCATGTTTCAGTGAACTTGTGGACTGTTGAATGATTTTGCTGGATCTATCTGCTCTAAGATAGGGTGACTGAGGAAAGAGAAAATATGAGATGTGAATATGATGGTAAAGTCCCCATGTAGGGGTACACAGGGTCTGACTTCCACTGCAAACATGCTTTATATATTTTGTGCAATGTTTTGGGTTGCAGGGATTTCTGTAAGTGAATATATGTAATTTCAACAGCACTTTTAGGATTCATCAAGTCTCAAACAAACAAGGGTTGAACAATCATTGCGCACCTGTTGAGCTGCACCTGAGGAGGCACAGGTCCAAAAGAAAATGAGATTATTGCAGATTATGGGATACTGTTTCAGATGGAGTAATACATCCACTTTTGCAGTCCGTATAGGGATAAATAAATACAGCTACTAGAAAAAAAAAAAAAAAAAAAAAAGACTGCCAGAATGGTGATAAAGATGAACAGTATGACCTCTAGACATGACTTGAAAGACCAGTCTCTCCTAAGAATAGGAGGGGTACATGAGCTGGGACCAGAAAATAATCAGAAAAATATGTGAAGGAGGCAGGTAAAAAAAATAGAGAGTAGCGGCAAGAGAGGTTTCAGTCTCCGAGCACAGGAGACAATTTACAACTTAGATTTTAAGTGAGTATATTTTTGCAAAACAGGTGGAATGAAGAACTAGTAACTCCATATAAGAACATAAGACTTAAAGAAAGGGGAAGGGAAAAAGAGTGGACTAGTTGCTGGATGCTAGCTGATAGGTGGTCCTGTACCCCGCTCTCCCATAACATTCCATCTGCCCATCACCATCTGAATGACCCTCACTTGGTATTCCTACCACCGTATGGATCTTAATTACTACTTCCAACTCCTGTCTTTTACAAACATCCTACTGCTTTCAAACCTGGTGACAATAGCTTCTCATGTGCCATACCCACTTTGAAGAATTCTTTGCCAAGTCGAATCAGTCAGTAGACTTCCACCCATACCTTCAGTTCTTTGTGAGCTCACCTCACAGCCACAAACAGGTGTAGAAATTACCAGTTAGTATAGTACTTACCCACTGGATGTACGGCCTTGTGCTAAATATTCTACACTCTTTTTGTCCCCTGTGAGTTGTGCACAGTGATCCACATTATTCATCTATTAACTGTATAACTGTCTATTTATGTCTTGATGATGCTGTAAACTGTACTGCTGGTACTCATGTATTCATATTTGTAGTTCTGTCTGGGGAATTTAAACACACTCTCAGGGCCTTCTCTGAAAATGCACCATTGGCTTAGTGGAGCTACCCAATTAAAACATTTCAAATAAATCAATCATCAACAACCAGGCAGATTAAACAGACACCCAGTCTTCTGCTGAATTGTGGATATAATTTATATATGCATGAGACATAACATTTAGGATCCTGTACATGTACTATGTATTCACTCACTCTCTCGTTCATTTAATGTCTAATTATCCACTTAATTCATTTCATGGTTGTAGGGCAGCCACAGTCTCTCCTGGTACTAAGTGCGCAGAGAAAATAATTCTGGACAGGGTGCCAGCCCACCACAGAAATACTGATATTTTAAAGTAAGAAGGCCTGCTAAACAAAGAGTGGTATATATGTACATGCAAATATGTGTAAAAATAGAGCAGTCTCATTTCTATACCTAGATGGTGAAAAAAAATCCTAAAATTCTTAAAATAAACTCAGTGGAAATATACAATATCAGTTTAGGTGGGTTTTAACAGTTCATATATAACCCTGGGTTTAATGTCTGCATTGGTGGGAATGCTCACAAAAAAGGATGGCTGAATTAGCCAGTCACAAAGACTATGAAAAGAGTGGATCATGTGTAGAATGTGATTTTACACAATAAGTTATTTCTGATTTAGTATCAGCTTAAACACAAGACACATAAATACAGTTTATTTGTGTAGTCTTGCCACTGGCATTCAAAAATCCATATAAAGACTACTAGTCACGGCAGGCTGCAAGTGTTAGGATTGTGGTTTAGCTCCCCTATCCCTGTCACACTTGTAAAATATCCAGCCAAGTTATTCTAGTTCTGAGATGCATATCAGATGTGTGAAGAATTTTATGTGAATTTGCCATGTACTCAATGGGGTGTCAAATAAATGGACAAGAGTGAAAAAGATGGTTGTGACTGCAAAAGAGCGGAGGAGGAAGAAGAGTATGAAGGCATGGCTGTTTGCCCCAGATTCACAACCGGTGCCTAAAGGATACTCTTCAAAAGTTGAATCAATCATTCAACAAATTCTGCAAAAAAAATAAATTGTACTGAAAATAATCTGCATGGATGGAGGAAATAAGGAAAGAAAGTGAAAAAGCGCTAATAGATCATTTTGATGTGACAATTAAGTTAGAGAGGGACACTAAACAGGCGACAACTAATACTGGTGATATTCATCTCAAGATTGACTTGCTTGAAACTCTTGTTAATAAAACTTCAGGCCAGGCTGCACAGGAAAAAATACTCATTTTGTGGGTATCCCAGAAAGAAAGAAAAAAGAAAGGTGTACATGCAATATTTATAGTCAGCTTAGTGTAATCAGTCAATCAGCATGTTTTTAGAAGCTGGGAGGATGGGAGGAAGCCAGACTACTCAGAGGACCCTATAAAACCATGCATATAAGGAAACTCCACAGAGACAATGACCAGAAGTTACAAGTGAACCCAGAACTCTGCAGCACTGATGTACAAACCTTAAGCAATGAGCTGCATTTCAGTAACCCCCACACACACAGACACACACACACACACACACACACACACACACACACACGTGTGTATTTATCTACTTGTGTATATATATATATATATATATATATATATATATATATATATATATATGGGTTTACTTTGCTTGTGTGAAGTTTCAGGACTTTGAAACCCACTTGGTTGAGACCAGTTGTTCGAAGTACCAAAACTTCGAAAACAAAGTACAGAGATCGCAATACAGAGCGGAATGGGAATATTCCCTTTTCCATGCTGCAGTGCAATCTCGGAGTTGGTAAATTTAAGTGGGGGGCACAGCCCCTCACATGGGAGGTACAGGGGGGCTTTCCATCCCTGCAAAACATGTTTTCTGTGGTTTTTTTTTTTTTAATCAGCCAATCAAGTGACTAGGCTTCAGAGAAAGTGCACTTTCGTTGAAATGCACTTTTGCTGAAGTGGACATCTACTTTGTTTGCTTGATGTAACGTATATTCGAACAAAGTAGATCCATATACACACACAACACAGACACACACATACATGCACACATAATACACATGCTCACACACTGAAACAGAAACACAAACACATACACACACACATACACACACACTCTTCTGTATTTCTTGACTTCATACCTGTGTTCATGCATGCTTCCCTTCTCTGTATATATATATATATATATATATATATATATATATATATATATATATATCATATTCCAATTAGATTTCATGACTGTGACTGCATCACATTGACACAGAGACATCAAGAAGGAGATGCAGAGAATGAACATCAGCCTTGCAAAACAAATTTGCCTGAAGTTTGATTGATAAGGACTGCTGGATAGTAAGTGGGAGGTTGTCTGACTGTTTGAATAGAGTCCGCCATCCAGCAATCACCTTTAGTCATTTAGTTTCTAAGTTAAGAGGAAGTGAGACCTGGTGAAGTATGTGAAACGAAGGTTTCCATTTCCAGAACTGGGAGACACATTGTGAATACAAATAAATGACCCTGTCATGGTACAAGACATACTGTAGGCGTTGAAGAGGCCTTGTAAAACTGACAGACTAAATGGAAATTTCTTCAGGTGCTGTGAACATAGAGCTGCTATGTTAGCAATGAATTTGTGATGAAAGGATACCTGCAGGGTCTACATGAGACTGGGGGTGTTTTGGAAACAAAGAAAGTAGAAATACTGCTATATGTGATGTATGTGCTTTGGGGAAGGGGACTGTCAGGGAGCCAAGGAAGACATGCTGAGTATTACAAAGAGAACAAGAAATAGCTGCATAGAATGGTGGAGTAGATAAAGATTTGGGGGCAGATCCCATAGAATGTGTGCTGGCTGGAAATGCCTCCAGTAAAACTCTCCTGGTGGAGTAAATGCATGTGCACACTGATGACAAGATGTTTATTTTGCAATTTGATAACTGGGTAGGTGAGCTGGTCTTTACCCTTTTCAGTCACAACCCAGATACAAAAGTACAATAATAATACAAAACAAACAAAACAAAACAAAAAAGTCTAAAGAATAAATGACACAACTAGTGAAGTTAAAGGAGTACAAAAAAATAACTATCAAATACACTACAGAAAGTCAAACAGCTAGAATTACATTTCCTAAGGAAATTAGTATGTTATTAATGTTGAACAATTTGTATAGTCAGGATAATTATAAATGTTCGTAGAGCTCAATTTACTAGAAAAAAAATACAGTTAGGATGCTTACAGAATTAGGGATTGCCTCATGTTAAATGCACAAAAATTATCAGGCATCTATACAGTAAGTGCACTTAGATTATTTCTGCAAATGCTGCCAAAGATGTTTTTTCTTTTTCCTGTGTCCAGTATTTCCAGATTTTTTGGTGTCTGTAGGTACTATTCCATAATGCAGGCCCTACTCTTGAAATGGCCTTTTCCACTATGAATGATTTAAATCTAGGACTGATCAGAATGAGAATACTTTCTTAGCTGCTTCCAGGAAGTTTTGTTTTTTATTTGATGTAATCTTTTAAGGGGTGGGACTTGATGGGCATTTGCAGAGCCATAGTTGGCTCATCTAGCACCAAGTCTCCCAAATTCTGCCCAGCCCCCTTAGTTCTTCAAGTGAAGAGAAAAAAAAAAAAACAACTTCAGCTGGGCTGATTGTAGGGAGCTGAATGGCCCATCACTTTCCTTACAGTCAAATCCAAAAAAAGACTTTGTCTTCCACAACAGTCTAGCCATACCCCACTCCCCCAGCTCTTAGAGAAAACAGCAGAAAAAAAGAAAAACAACAAACTATTTCTGTACCAGCATTTATGTATGGCTGCAGGAACTCTCAATCAAACCCTTCAACACTTTGGACTGAGGCAATTGCCCCCTTCACCCCACCTTTGCAATGCCACAGAGTAAATGCCAGACTGGTCAGGCTAACAGGAGATATAGGCCTGTGCTAATGAAAAGGAGAATAAGAAACAGATACGAGAGACAGGAAAGATGAATGTTAAGTGCTGACAGGGACATTAAGTGCAGCCAATAACAGAATGGCAGAGAAGGTGATAGTGATGCTTGATGGGGCAAGTACAGTGTTGAACATTAATGTTCTAACTGTGCAAAAGGCTGGAAAGGTGTAGGTGACTGGCTGGGACAAATCAAAATAAGTTCTTGAGCACAGTTGTTTTGAAGGAAAAAGGAATATGAAGTGTAAATACAGTAGAAGAGGGATCAACGAAGGGGGCGCCAAAGTAAAATGGAATTTTTGGGGATGTCAGTTACTTATTTTTTATTTATGTTTTGTTGACAGGGTTAGTCCCCCTAAGCTTGTGGCTTCTTTTCAGGGACAGCCAAGGTGCTATAATATTAACCAGGAGAAGAATGGACAGGGCACTTGGAAAATTCCCCTACTGTTTTCTAGAGGGCACTAATAACAACACTCTGAGTGAGGTATAGAGGAGGAAAGATTCCATAAAGCTGCTATTACTGAAAGAGAAGGATTGGCAGTACACAATGTGGCAGAAACGATACTACATAAGGGAAAAAAATGGCATTCAGATTACACAACTGAACAGGGTTTACCTGATATGCTGACCGATATGTTCAACAAAAATGATCTGCTAAATGAAAGCAGTAAGGCATGGCATGAAAGGCTGGAAGAAGCTAAAGAAGGTGCTGGTATAAATATGGATAATGTACAAATCTCTGCTCATTGGGTTAGTGAAGAGCCAAATAAGCAGAGACAGAAGAGTGACAGCATTAGAAAGCTGGATGCTAATGAAATTCAGGAGTGACAGAAATGTGGGGTAATGCAATACCAGGAAGAGACTCATCTGGAGATGGTTGTACACTGTAGTGGCAGCTACAGGGAAGCCAAATGTAGCAACATCAAGCTGTGGAAAGAGCAGTGAAGTAGAAAGAACAAGACAAGTGGCATTTTTTGCATCATGAGAGCCCATTGAGAAGACATTCAAAAACTGGGTTCTGAGATAAATAGACCGCTAGCTGGGATTTTGTAGTTAATTATTTGGACTGCACAGGTAAAATCCTTAATTCATTTGGTTGCAGAGTCTTACTTAAACATAACCATTATGTCTTCATTTGTCACAGAGAGATTTGTATCTCAATTTAATAAAAGAAAGAAACAAAGAAAGTGATGACTATACAGCAGTAAATAAGTCTGCTAAAATGGAGGGAATAATGCATCTGAGGATAGATGTTTTCATTGAGGAATATATTCACTTGCTTTTGCAAGATAAAGTAAATAATATTATTAAGAAAAATCATATTTGACCTTTGAGATCTGTGGACTAGAAGGTGGGAATCTACTTCATCTAGAAAATTGAATATTTTCAGCTGTTGTGGTACTAGGATACACTCCATGTAGCTGAAGGCATGCTGACACTGTGAAAAATTAGAACATTTAATATAATAATGTAATTTAAAGACATAAACAGCAATCGAGAAAGGACACACTAAAGATACTTGCAAAGCATACTCTAGAAAATGTGGAAGCCAGCAGCATTTTTGATATGAGTGCCATTTTGAAGCAGGAGAGACAGAATACAACAGGAAATTGCAAGCAAAGCGAGAATGGTGAGTGAATTTTACATGTGAGGAAATATACTATTAGTGATAAGATCATTGTATTAATAAATATGTGAGGGCAGCAAAAATAAAACACACAAGGTTAAATAGTTAAACTTTGCAGACAGAGCAAACAGTAAGTACAGAGCATTTTTTGCTTCTTTTAACACCATCCCAGAACCTTGGGAGATGTCTCCACTACTATTACCCAAATAGCCCTTTCATTCCAGGGACATAGAAGCTGGTCAAGAGCCCAATGTTCCATTTATTCCTGGCTGAAATCCTGATCAACCCTTTTGTTCCCCTACAAAATCAGGCAGTAATGAGTTGGTCAGTTTGCTGATCCTGGAAACAGCCTACTCTCTAACTATTAGTAGGACCCCCTTACCTAAACAGATCATCTTAAGCCCACTTGTCACTGTGTCCCAAGGGGAAGCATGGCTCCACATGCTGAATTCCTCTTAGCTTCACTGATGCTAAGCACCCTAATGGCATGGGCTCAGTTGGTTCAAACTCTACTGGGTAACACCTTGTGCTCCCACTACGTGTCAGCTTTGTGGTGAGCAAGATTCACCTTCCCACCCCACCCCTAGGATGAGTGAGCCTGCAACAGTCACTCACTCCCATCCTTGCTGGGCACCTCCCACAGGCACCCAAATTGTTACTTAAACTCTGGTCACCTGCAGCATAATAAGGACTTTATAGTCGTGTGCCATGTAGTTGCCCTCCTAATACATATGCAACATTATTAACTGGCATAGAGAATGAGATGGATGAAATATATGCTAGGAACGATTTCCCTAAAGTAACTGCATGCAAAAGACTAAGCATACACAAAAATGAAGGCAAACACAAAGAAAAAGATTAAGATTATAAGTGAGGGCTAATCTGGAAATATGTTGTTTGTATGTGAATAGTATTAAGGCTAGGATGAGAATGGTGTTCTTGGCTTCATGGGTAAATTCTATATTGTATGATGTATTAGGACTTGTGATTGCCAAGATTGCTTTAATATATCAGAACAGCTGGAGAGTTTGTTGCAGCAAAAATGTGTGTGGTCAAAATGGAGAAGTTGTAAGGTCCGGAATATGATAATATTTTTAAATGAAAAATAACTGTTACAGTATTATTATTGTGTGGCCTTGAAGATGTATGAGAGCAGATGTGACTGATAAAGGTCTGGAGCTGAGAATAAGATAGATAGATAGATAGATAGATAGATAGATAGATAGATAGATAGATAGATAGATAGATAGAGATAAAGATACCTACAACACCAATTTGTAATAAAGAAAATATTTGCTCAGCGGATCCTGTTTTGGCATCCTGCACACTATAAGAGCAGCAGAAAGGAGAAAGAGAGACTTTGGTACTTCCATTTATTGTTTCTTGCTTAAAATTGCTTACTGCACTTTATTTTAGTTGTTTATATAAGTTATTGCATTTATTTCAACTGCATTTACTGTTTGTTGGCTACACACTCAAGTGTGCTAGCCTGCTCTGTGTTTAAGGTGAATTTATTGTTGATTTAAATTTATTTATTACTGTTTCCCTAAAAAAAAAGTAAAAAAAGAAAAAAATTCTGTTTGTTCATTTTTCCGCCACTTTCTGTTACTAGAATAGTCCGGATTCAGGTTTCCTGAATTCAGAACTGTATTGGAGTTTCTGAGTTGCCCAGACCTTTTTGTGATAGAGAGAAACCTTTCTGCTTATCAGTGGGAGTGGTCAGTACTGAGCAACCTATCTACCACTAGAGGAGTGGTTTTCAGCTCTGAAATTGTACCTTATTTGTTGTTTTGGGCTGCATTCTATCCTTTTTAACTTTCTGCCTTAAAAACCTGTGTTTGCGCAGGTTTGCACTTGTTTTAGCTCAGTGGATCCTGTTTTGGTTTCCTGCAGACTACAACAGTAGCAGAAAGGATAAAGAGAGACTTGATTCTAAGTACCTCTGTTTACTGTTTCTTGCTTAAAATTGCTTACTGCACTTTATTTTAGTCATTTTATAATTTATTGCATTTATTTCAACTGCATTTACTGTTTGCTGGCTACACATTCAAGTGCGCTAGCCTGCTCTGTGTTTAAAGTGAATTTACTGTTGATTTAAGTTTATTTATTACTATTTCCCTACAAAAAGGGAAACAATTCTATCTGTTTGCTTGTTTTCCCACCATTTTCTGTTATTAGAATAGTCCAGATTCAGATTTGCTGAATTCAGGACTGTATTTGAGTTTCTGAGTTGCCCAGACCTTTCTGTGATAGAGGGAAGCCTTTCTGCTTATCAGTGGGAGTGGTAAACACTGAGCAGCCTATCTACTGCTAGAGGAGTGGTTTCCAGCTCTGAACTTGTACCTTATTGGCCTTTTTGGGCTGCATTCTATCACTTTTAAGTTTCTGCCTTAAAAACCCGTGTTTGCGCGGGTTTGTGCAACATGCAGCACTGATAAGCTAGGGTAAACTATTACCCGTGCCAGAAAGCCTGCTCTTCAAATGTTCCCTTAGATCTTGCTAGTTCTTTTCTTTTCTGCACTTAAACTAGCTTATAAAGTCTAGCACTTGTTCACACTTTCCATAGCAATTACTGTAGCATACGAACTGCTACCAGCACTAAATTTTCTATAAAAAAATAGCCTCAGTACTTAATAAATTACACATCCCTCCAGGCATGTCCAAAGGGCAGTCCTCTGTGCTTTCTCCTATTAACCTGGTGAAACTGGGCATCCTGAGGCAATGTAGAAACTTCCTCATGTAGACTGACAGCCCTCTCCTTTTACCCCACAACACTCAGTCTTGCGAGAGATGCAGCTATTTATCCAGATTGGAAGCCATGCACTCTCCAGCCAAGACTGGAATAGGCAGTCAAGAGGAAAAGGTCAACACTAGCACCACACCACAAGGAACACATAGCCACATACCCTTAAAGCTATCACATAATAACATAAAACACACACCTTCATGGAGGTTCTCAATAAAAATCTACCCAAACAGCAGAGACCTCCAAGGCAGAAAAGCAAGCAACCACCACAACACAGCACAAACCATGAGACACATAGCTCACACAAACAGTGTGCCACACAACCAAAGCCTCTAAGGCAAAACAGCTTACCCAATACACTTATAGGTGATTCAATAGTAAGGCACACTGATGCCCCACTCACTAGGTTGAATAAGGAGAAGGTAACAGTCAGCTGCCTGTCAAGAGTCAGGATATGCCACATAACGCACACACTCAGGTCACTCCATAGCAAGTACAGATATGACTCTGTCATTGTCCATGTTGGGTTGGTGTGAATGACGTGAGACACACCTCCCTGGACTACATAAAAAGAGACATGGAGGAGCTCTCGGATCATGTAGCTCAGGAGGGAATGACCCTAGCCCTGAGTAGCATCTTACCATCACCAAGAATGATACTACAGTATAAACAAAAATGATTGACTTCAATAATTGGCTAAGTTTCTGGTGTCATTCCAAGGGGATCCAGTATCTGCCTGCCTGGGATGACATGATCGACAGACCTCGATGCTTTGCTAGGGATGGCCTGCATCTGTCACCCCTGGGATCCCGTATACTGGCCAAGGCCCTCGCCACCCCTATAGTACCTTTTTTAGGCAATGTCCAGAAGACCAAAATACCACCATAACAGCTTAAAGCAAATGTAATCTCAGGGTTATTCTACTCAACACTAGAAGTCTAAACCTCAAAATGCACTTGTTCAAAGCACTCCTCAAAATGGAGAACATTGACATTTGTGTAATAACAGAGACCTGGTTCAAGGCACCTGTAAGCACTCCTGCACTACTGGGCTTAACTCATACCACACCTTTTGGCCCGAAAACGTGGACCGAAGCCTTAAAGGCGGTGGTGTCTCCATATTCATAAAGGATATGTACACCTCCAGGCTAGCAGCCCAACACAATGCATCAGAGATACTCCAGATACAACTAACACTGGGCAAGACTGCAATCTAGGTTGTTGCCTGCTATAGATCCCCCACCATGCCTCAAGACTCCCACTCCACATTCCTAAACACCCTGGAAAATATTAAGGTCCAACCCAACACCCTCATACTGGGTGACTTTAACTAATTTTCCATTAACTGGGAAAACTACTCAAGTACCAACACATTTGCTCAACATTTCCTGGAATTCATCAATTCCAATGCCCTGGACCAGCTCATTCACACCCCCACTAGGGGCAGCAACATCCTAGACCTGGTCATTCCTAATATGGGCAACCGTTGCTCTACACCAATTGTCAACTCCTCCCTGGTCAGATCTGACTACAAGCTAGTCATCATGGATATCTACATCCCACCCACACCCCCTGCAAAGGAAACCACCGTAAAAAAACATTTTCAAAGCCAACTTTGGGCTCCTAAAAACTGAGGTGACTAACTTTACAATGGCCATGCAAATGGAGAATAAATGCAGGACTGCTGAATCATAGTCCAATGCACTATACGAACACGTACACAAATGCATGGAACGGGCCATTCCCAATAGAACCAAGATGGTCTCTTCCAAAAAAAAAGAAGCCAATCTGGTGGTCCTCGGCCATAAACAAACTACAACAGAAGGAAGAAACTGCTGCAAAACAAGGTGAAGTCCCAAGACTGGAAAAACTCCCTTGTCACCCTCAACAAAAAGCTGAGATCCCTCATCAAATCCTCTAAAGCTAGCAATGAAAAAAAATTGCAACAGATACTAAAGACAACCACAAGGCCTTCTATAGTTATGTCAAAAATCTACTAGGCAATGCTCAGATCTGCTTGAAGCTACTACGCAATGGTAACTCCTATACTGAGCCAACAGATATTGCCAGTATATACTAGCAGACAGATTCAGTGCCAACTTCACCCACCTCTCACCCCCCCTAATGAGCCAATCACAATATCTGATTGCCTAGTACCCAATATCACAGCTGCACAGGTTAAAATTGCACTGTTCAAAGCCAAGAATACAGCTTCCATGGGACCTGACAACATTCTGGGCTGTGTTCTACATGAATTGCAAAATGAACTGGCACCACACCTGTGTGCCCTGTTCAATCACAGCCTCATCTCAGGCTTTGTCCCTGCCGAATGGCACACTGCTACAGTCATCCCACTCCACAAAGGGGGTGCGACTACAGACCCTGGGAACTACTGCCCAATTAGCCTGATGAGTCTGGTATGTAAGGCTATAGAGTGCATCATCATGGACCTCATAAATAAGGACATAGGGAATCTCCAGACTCTAGACCCCACGCAGTTTGGATTTGTTAAGGGTAGATCTTGTCTGCTCAACCTGGTGGACTTCTTCAAGTCTGTCACCAGAACTATGGATGAAGGCAAGATAGTTCACACAACCTACCTCAATCTGGCCAAGGCCTTTGATACAATTCCTCACTCAGGAATCACAAACTCACTAAATTAGGCATCAACCCATATGTCACAAGGTGGGTTGCAAACTGGCTTACTTACAGATCTCATACAGTGAAAGTAGCGGACTCCAAATCAGACTACCGACCAGTGACGAGTGGAGTCCCACAGGGATCAGTCCTGGGCCTCTCCTGTTTGGCATCTACTTTTCCGAAGTCCAGGCCAAAACCAAGGGACTCTGGCCAACCAAGTTCGCAGACGACTGCAAACTGGGATCCATTATTAGCTCCCAAAATTATGTTGACATTCTACAAAAAGGCCTCACAGAGACCAATGACTGGTGTCAGAACCATGGCCTTAAGCTCTACGCCAAAAAATGCATCGCCATTCCCTTTGGGGAAGAACACGGTACTCTGAACTACCACATCAATGGTAGTCCACTGAACACTGAAGGTGTCATAAGAGATCTGAGAACACAAGTGGATAGAAACCTATCCTTTGATAATCACATTGTCACTGTGGTCAGAAAATCCTTCCATGTGGCACATCTCATTACAAAGAGTTTTGCCTCCAGGAAGAAAGAGGTCATGGTCTTTCTCTACTCTTCCATTAGACCAGTTATAGAGTACAATGCCCCATTCAGCATGTACCTCACTAGACATATGCAACAACTAGAAAGACCACAAAAATACCTCACTAAGAGGATTCTAGGCCTTAGACACTTACTCTATGCGAATAGACTGAAAAAAACTCCAACTTTTCTCGGTATCATATTGCCTACTTAGAGGCAATCTCTGCTCGACCTACAAAGCCATGTCAGACCCAGCACTGTTAGATATGCTACATCTAAAAAAATCCCAATCCCTCTGTGCCACATGCACCAGAGACCTCAATCTTAGTACCTCAATCAAAATAACTTGTTGGAGGGACAGGTTCCCAACCCAGAGACTGCCCATGCTCTGGAATAGATTTCCCTTACACATCAAGCAGAGCACCTCACTGGCCCTCTTCAAGAGGAATCTTGACAAGTGGATGGGAAATAGAAAATTCACCCTGGGGATCATTTCAGTGGCCCTACTAGATAGGGGCACTGGGAAATAAGGTCAGGCAGCTTGATGCCAGGGAATCTTTTGGGCTAGGCTTGTAAAGGTTCCAGGGCCATTAGCCTAGTGCACTCCTATAAACCTATTAGAGAGAGTGAAAATGTTTTTGTTGAAGTATGCATATACTGTGGATTGGGTTGTTGTTTTTTAGTCATTTAGTAGAATCTGAATGTTGATGATCTCAAGGGCTTTAGCATACCAGGCCTGTTTGTCAATAACTGTTTCTATAAGTTCTTGTAAAGTCATATTTGTTATTTCAGTAACATTGTCTGTCTACCTTTGCTTCTGCTGCTTCATTCTGTTTTTTCCTTTGGTCTTTCCCAGCAACCGTATCTTCTCTGTTAAATACTGTCTTTGCATTATTTAGCAAAATATTTGAGTTTTAGTTTTACCTTTAAGCTTTCCACTGATCTATCTGGATTTATTACTTTAAATATTAACTGATTAAATCTTCATGCAGTCCATGGAATTCTTAAAAGTTGTCGTCAACTCCTCAGTTCAAATGCATGCGTTTTCTGGTAGACAGCCATACTTATAATTTAACAATTACAACTATACGTTACTAATGGGAAAACCATAGTTTTAACTGTAAGACCCTTTGTTGACTGTGTGATGTATTTGTTCTTTAAAATCTTATCCAGATTTTCTATAGCTTTCCTTCCAAAACAATTTATGGTCACATTCACCATCTGCAGAGATTTTTGAAAATAAAATATTTCACCACCTCAACTTCTTGCCAACAATTTCCAAAGATTTGACAAGGACAGATGACATAATTCTATTTTTTTCAATGCTGAACAGCAAACCAGCTTTTGTACTGTCTTTCAGTGTCATCTCTTCCTTACTTTCAGCCACTAGAGTGATATCATCTGCATATATGAAGTTATTAATTCCAGCATATGATTCATATAACCAACATTTTATATGATATATTCAGCATATAAATTGAATAAGTAGAGTGACAACACAGTCTTGCTGTACTCCTTTCTCCAATCTTGAACTAGTCAGAAATTTCATATTCGTCTCCAACTGTAGCTTCTTATTCCTCTCCAGGTGGTCAATACAGACTGTCACCCACCAGTCCAACAACTCTCCTACCACCTCAAGAAGTGTAGCTAGGTTGGGATAAAGGTGCAAGGTGTTAAGATGTGTGATTTGTGACACTCCCCCTTGCTCCTCATATCCTCACATCGATGTTAGGATATCACCAACAGGAGCGGAGTGCACACTAAAGAGCAATGCCAGATCGGAGAAGCTGCCCTTTGATTTTTGGTCTTCATTTTTGCAAATTGCACATGACAGGTAGTACCACCAGAGGGAATAATAGGTGGTTCTGCAAGTGAGCATCTGCCAAAGGCTCCAGGTGATTCAACCTGGCTGCCTCCTGCTGCATTCAACAGGGAAGCAGACCTGGAAACAGGTGACGTTATGGCAGGAGAAAGCTGGGTCTGATGGTGGGGAGGGGGCATCTTGGGATATGTCACTGGCATAGACATGTCAGATGCTGTGCAAAATGGATACATAAATGGAAATAAACAAATAAACACACCACATACAAATTAAAATGAAGGAGAGTGGCAAAGATAGGGAGAGGCAGATGGGAAACAAACATTGTATAAGTTTGTCACACATGACATACTTATTTGTTTAGATTGTATCTTTCAGACCTAATTTTGTCATCTGGGGTGTTCTACAGTCTATACACAGATGACCTGAAATTGGGTAAACTGATTACAAGTGTTACAGATAAAGCATGTCTGCAAAATAACTTGACTAAATTGACCATTTGAGCACAGGAGAATAATATGCTGATAAATACATCAAAAACTAAGCATATGAGATATGGGAGACATAAACTGAAAGGTGAATATTTAATACAGCAGACAGTGACTGAAACTGTAGACTCATTTAAGGACCTGGGTATATGGGTAGATTCAGCTATGAGTTTTTCTAATCATATCAACCAATTGGTTAATGATAGTTATAGAACTATAGGTTGTATAAAAAGATTTATAAAATCTAGGAAATTAAAAATAATTAAGTCATTTGTTAGTTACATTAGACCCAAACGTGAGTATGGAATAACAATACGGAAACCCTATAAGAAGACAAGCATGAGTAAACTGGAAAGAGTACAGTGGCAATATACCAAGGGCATCCATGGATGTGAAAATCTAAGTTATTATGAAAGACTAAAATATCTGAACTTGTATAGTGTCTCTTACAGATATCTAAGAGGAGATCTTATTCAGGTATATAGGGTATTTATGGATAACTACTTCTGGGAGTGTTTGGGGTTATCAAAAAGTACTAGAGAATCATCAGACAACCTGTGCAGAAGATTCTATAGTAATGAGAAATGTACTAATTGGTTCTCTAATGGAGTAGCTGATGCATGGAACAGACTACCAAATTATATTAAAGCAAGCACTAGTTTAGATAGTTTTAAGAACAGCTTGGACACTTATTACGGAAACAAGTATTTGGGTATATTGGCAAGCTAGAAGGGGATTTATGCCCTTGCTTGAAATATTTGTATGTATGTATGTTTGATTTATCTTTTCAGTATTCAGATAAATAATAATCATGGCTATCTGCATTGTAACATTGTCCTGTGGTAAAATTTGCAGGCATGAGTGCAGTGTCACAGACCCCACTACCTTGGCTGTCTATGTAGGTGTGTATGATGAGGTGGTGCTATGATACACTTGTGCACTAAACGCTGTGGTTTCTGTGTGGCATATTGTATCTGTGGATCACCTATAATCACCCTATAAGGAAACTGTACCCAACGGCACATATAAAAAGCCCATATATCAATACAGTCATGGGTATGTATAGGGAAGGCATTACCAAAAGTGACACCTGTCTAACTGAAGAATGAACACATTATTGACAATGGGATCACATTCACTAACCAATATAAGGCCTCAATAAAACAACAAACTTAAAACCCCCACACATATATGTGATGATGTGAGGTATTGCCAACTATGCCAGGAGAAGTAGAGAAGTGGATGTGTAACATATTCCAGCATAACTAACTGGAGTTTTGTAAAGAAATATATGCCTTTTGTATACCAAACTGATTGGTACAGATGCTTGTGTTGAAAATGTAATTGTAAAGCTGTTTGTGTTAAAAATGTACAAGTAGTGGGTAATGCTGGATATAAAAGAAATATACTTGTATGTCAGACTGTATTGTAACTGTTTAAATGAATATATTTCAGCAGAAGATACTGCAAGAGAAGATGTTAATCTCAGTCCAGCTAACTTTGAAAAATAGTCTGAAATTAAATTACATGGTTTAGGTCATAAATATTGTATCTTACAGTTCTGATTGCAGCCAGAAACAAAATGACTGTGAAAACCAGGACTAGGAATCCTACCATATTGTCCTTAGGGGTGAACTAATTGCTACCCTGGAAGGGTGGAAGTTTTGAAATGGTTTTATAGCTTCCAGATCCTATAACACATCTCAGCAAAGCTCTAGCTGCATGTATGGTAACACCAATGTGCTAGATTCTGGTTCAGTTTCTAGTAAAGGGGGTAGTGTGGGAACCAGAGTCAGATGACCAGATGTATATAAAGTCATTCTGTAATCCAGCACTGAAATGATGTTTTTGTAACTAGATGAGACAGAAGTCTCAGGGCAGTCTGTTTTTGAAACCTGACAAAGAAGGATCAGCCACCCACTTCATCTTGCCTTGCTCTAGTAAGTAAACTAGATAACAGTAATTCTTTAGATCAGTCCAGAAAAGATAGTGAGACTAGTTAAGTACTGTTTTTCTGTATCTGTGTAAATCTTTTAATTGGTGTTATTTTTATATTTCCTGTGATTGAAACTTTGGTGTTTATTGTAAATAAATATTTAGTATTTCCGTGGTCTTTTATTATTTATTATTAAATATATTTAAATTTGTCATTTTGGTTAGTTGTTTAGATGATATTTTAAACTTTGAGAGTACTTATATTTATTTGGTGACACTGTGTCCACTCCTAAAAGCCTGGCTATATTGGTCAAGCACTACCATTTGTATTAGTATTAATTTTACTCAGTATAATTGGGTACCCCTGTATGAGCCTTTGACTAGCTGGCTGGTGGCAGTATATCTACCTTATAGTCTGGACAAAAGTAGCAGAGCTAGTAAATCTGTGCCAGCCTTTCCCAGGTGTGTTTATGTGTGTGTGTGTGTGTGTGTGTGTGTGTGTGTGTGTGTGTGTGTGTGTGTGTGTGTGTGTGTGTGTGTGTGAAAATCAAATCTCAAAGAGTGTGTGTGCCAGCTATTTGGAGGAGAGACACAGCATTGGTTTCACTGAGAGAGTGGTGGAGGACCTGGCTTGGAACACTCTGCTGAGGATGCAACTCTACAGCTGTGCCAGTAGGGAGACTTATTGGGGGCCTGGAGAGAGAGAGGAAAATCCAGCCCCTAGACTTGAGTGCGTTCCCTGTGTGCTATTAAGGAAAATTGTGCTTGGTGCAAAGAGGTGCATCTGGAAATACTGCATGTATCTATTTTTGTTCTGAGTAAACATCTCTCTCCAGTGTCAGTGCTGAGGATTCACGCTCCTTGATTACTGGCCCAGAGCAGGGCTGTCACATATTGGTGAGCAGTGGTGCGGATATTAATTGAACTTTTGTAGCCTGTAGACAGTTGTCACTGAAGATGTGTGTACTCTCAGCAGCCACAAGGTAAGCATACAGAGTTTCATTTCCATAACAGTTTTATTTATTTATTTTTTTGTTAGTTTAGTTTAATCAGGGAAAGCAAGCAAATATGTCAGCAGAGGATTATGGCAAGCTGACAAAGAACCAGTTGTTCAAGGTGTGTGAAGCCAAAGGACTAGTGCATGCTAACCTAACTAAAGAGGAAATTATTTCGGCCTTAGTTGCAGCTCAGACCAGCAACCAGGAAGATAGCCAGTCTGGTGATGGAGATTTGCAGCCTTCAGAAACAGGGCAGTTCACCTTTTCCTCAGAGGACTTAAAAATCTGTCTGCAGTTAAAGAGACTTGAACTGGAGACCAAACTTTGGAATTAGAATCAGCGGAGAGACTGCGGCATTTGGAGGCCAAAGAAAAGGAGAAACAGATGGAATTAGAATCTGTGGAGAGACTGTGGCCTTTGGTAGCTAAAGAAAATGAGAAACAGAGACAACATGAGAGGGAGATGCTGACTCTTCATCAGGATCATGGAGATAATGGAGAAGGGAATAACCAAACTTCAGAAGCAAAAAAAAGGTCAGTACATTTCTTCCACAGTTTACAGAGGGTGATAATTTTGATAGTTTTATTTATATATTTGAAAGAGTATGTAAAAAGTATAATGTTGACCATGGCTCTGGGTATGGTTCATGAGCCCCTTACTCCATGGTAAAGCTGTAACTGCTATTTCTAAATTGTATGATACTGATTGTTTAAACTATGATAAAGTAAAACAATGTTTCTTGGAATGTTTTAAGTTAACATGTGAAGCTTACAGTAAAAAGTTTTGTGAGCATAGATGCAAGGCAGATGAAAGTATATGTGATTATATTGCTGAGTTAAGCACTTATTTTCATTTCTGGGTGAGTGGGTGTCAGGTCACTCCTTTTGAAAAGCTGGCAGACCTTTTGGTGAGGGAACAAGCCATTAGCACTTTGCCCAAGGATATGAGAATCTGGTTGGCAGACCAGAAGTGTAACTCTGCAGATGAGCTGGGGAGAAAATTAGATCTCTACTTAGCAAGCAGGGCATCACTGCACAAGAAATGGATAGCCAGTGCTGATCATGGAAATAAGGGAACCCATGGTGAGCAGCCTAAACCACCCCAACAGAGTCTACCAGTAACAGGAGATGCCACTAGTTCAGGTACATGACCAGGGTCAAGGGTTAGATGTTGCAAATGTAACCAGTGGGCTCGTGTAGCATACAGGTGTCCATGGAAGCAAGGTGGGGAATTAAAGGTGGGGGAGCCAGCAAGTGGGAATAACAGTATGCCAGTGTTAAGTTGTCTAGAGACAACAGGGGTACTAAACTATCACCAGAGTTTATATTCACTCTTAGTAGATAGAAAACAGGCCACTGCTAAGAGAGATACAGCCTCTGATATAACCATTGTGAAGCCTGTAGTGGTTAAAGAGGAGCAGTACTTGCTTGGTCAGTCCACTGCAGTCAGAGCTTTAGGACGGACTCCATTCCAAATACGTTTGGTCAGGATTCACCTTGACAGGGAGGGTGAAAAAGGAAGCAAACAAGTAGGTATGTTTGAGGATACAGGAATCAAATAAAAGAACTGACCACGGCTGAATGGATATCCAAGTTCCAAAAAAGTAAAACTTTAATAAGAGATACAAGAGTAATTGCTTTCGCGATTCAACAACTGATCGCTTCTTCAGACTCATTCACATACAGCAAAACAATGAATTTAAATCAAAGCATATCCAATCAAAAAACTGTTTCTGTATGATGTCACTAATAATCCATTAAGGCAAAATATATATGTTAAAAACTATTTAAAACATGCTTAAAATTCATACTTATAAAAATAAAAATGCATATTATAAATATCAGTATATACAGGAAACCTAACCGCAGGAATAGCATCCTTCATAAAACAAGCATGCACCCTGGGCATGCATATAGAAATGTCATAAAGGGACAATTTATGAGAGCTAGCCATTGCACAATACTAATGAAGGTTTAGATAACACTGTATCAGTATTAAAGAGAGAATTCAAGGATAAAGGCTATAGAGATATTAATAACAGCATAAAAGATATGTCCGAGAAATGAGGACATAAGGGCAAACCATTCTTCTCAGAAATTACTGAAGAGGAGAATACCACACATAGAAGTAACACAAAGATTAGGTTCCCAGTGACTTATAGCTTTGTTATAAATCAAGTACGTATAAACAGCCCACATCATCACAAAGAATAGGGACATTCCCCTGCAGAAACTGTATGACCTGCAACTATCTCTATAATAAATCTGTTTTCCTGCATCCCACCTCTAATTTTAATATTGAGATTAATTTCTATGCAGATTGTAAAACACAACATCTTGTTTACCTTAGCTTTTGTACTAAATGTTTTGCATTCTATATAGGCAAAACTAATAGGTGCCTTAAAGAACGCGTGCTGGAGCACCTGAGAGATATAACCAACAAGAAAGATACTAGTGCTCTGGCAAAACATATACAAACTGAAAACACACAACATGTTTTTAATTTTATGGTAACAGAGATTATTGGTAGAAATATTAGAGGAGGGGATATAAAAAATAAAGTGGAAGAGGCAGAACTGAAATGGATTCTGCAGCTGCAGGCATATAAGTTCCCGGGGCTAAACAGTGCAGCTTCATTGAAACCTTTCTTGAAATCGAGACCTCTAAAACACTAAATAAAGCATTATTTATAATATGTATTTTTATTTTTATAAGTATGAATTTTAAGCATGTTTTAAATAGTTTTTAACATATATATTTTGTCTTAATGGATTATTAATGACATCATAGAGAAACAGTTTTTGATTGGATATGCTTTGATTTAAATTCATTGTTTTGCTGTATGTGAATGAGTCTGAAAGCACTTACTCTTGTATCTCTTATTAAAGTTTTACTTGTTTGGAACTTGGATACCCATTCAGCCATGGTCAGTTCATTTATTTTATTCTTGTTATTGCTTTGAGGTGTAAACCAAGTGTTTATCCAGTCTGTGGATCCTTTTTTTCTCTACATGTTTGAGGATATCCCTGCAATTGTCTTGATCGGGAATGATTCTAATAATGCAGTACCTTGTGTGCATGCAGTTATTCACAGTCAGGCTTGGAGACAAGCATGTGGGGCTGGTAGCCTGGGGGAGACCCAGACAGACCCCACTCCTCAAGCCAGGGCTGGTGAGGTAGCTATTTTAGGGAGGGATCTAACCTGTAGTAGTGAGCCTGAAGCTGAGCCACAACTGCTGGTAGGTACTGATGTTACTTTTGACAGAGTGACTGCAAGGGCAGAGGTGAGAGGTAGCACCCAGGCTGACAGTGAACACTGCTATCAGAGGATACCAGACGTCCTGTGGAAGGGGAGCTTGGAAGGGTAACAAAGGAAGAGTTGAGACAGGCTCAGATCTCAGACCCTACACTGCTAGGCTTGAGGGAGGTAGCTAGGTAGGCACATTATTCTCAAGGAAAAGGGGATCCTGTATACTGGAACAAAGAGTTAATGTATATAGAGTGGACCCCTGAGGGAGGACTAGAGAGTGAGGTAATACAGCATTTGGTAGTGCCTATAGCCTGTCATCTGGAACTTCCACTCATAGCCCATGACATTCCTTTTGCAGGTCATATGGGCATAAAGCGTAGCAGGAGATGTAGTATGTAGAATATTTATTGGCTTGGGATTGCAAGGGATGCAACAGGGTACTGTAAGACCTGTGAGCAATGCCAAAAGCTAGACAAGTCAGGGGACAAGGTGAAAGCCCCTTTGATGCATTTGCCTTTGATTGAGGAGCCATTTCAGAGAGTAGTTAAGGATATTGTGGGGCCTCTGAGTATGCCAAGTTCCACAGGGAAGACATTTATCCTGGTGTTAGTAGATTAGGCTACTAGATAACTAAGACAGTGGCTCTGTCCCCAATTGAGGCAGAGAAGGTGGCAAATGTTTTGTTACAGATTTTCAGCAGGGTAGGTTTCCTGAGAGAAATACTGACTGACAGAAGTGCCAATTTCATGTCAGACCTGCTGGCTTGTCTGTGGAAGCACTATGGGGTGAAGCACCTAAAGACCAGCCCCTACTACTCCCAAATTAATGGTCTTGTGGAGAGGTTAAACTCTACACAAAAGACTATGCTACAGGCATTTGCAGACCAGTTTAAGAGAGAGTGGGATAAGTATTTGCCCCATCTGCTGTTTGCATACAGAGAGGTACACCAGGAATCCACAGGTTTTTCACTCTTTGAATTGTTGTATGGGCATAGGGTGAGGGGGCCCTTTAGATTTGTTTCATGATGAGTAGGAGTGGGAGTGTGAATCCCACAAGGAGTCTGTTGTGGCATATGTCCTAAACCTCAGAACAAGGCTTAGGGAGCTCATGGGCTTGGTCCAGGAGAACCTGGCAGGAGCCCAACAGCAGAAAAAGTTCTGGTATGACAGGAATGGTCGAGCCCGAGAGCATGCTGTGGGACAGTATGTTATGGTATTCGTTCCTGTCTGACACAATAAGCTGAAGGCAGTTTGGGAGGGACCCCTTGAAGTGGTAAGGAAGGTCAGTAATGTTAACTACATGGTAAACCTGCTAAGCAGGAGCCAGGGGCACAAATTGTACAATGTTAATATGATGAAGCCTTGCCATGATAGGGAGGCCCTTGTGCTGAGTATTTGCAGTGAATGACAGGAGGAGTCTGTGCGGGATCTGGTGATTGATCCCCTCAGGGATGCTCTGAATGACATTTCAATGGAAGGGGTAGCAATGTCCCAGTGGCTATCCCCTACCCAGGTTTGAGAAATCCAAACAGTGTTACAGAAGTTTGGGGACATGTTCACTGGGAAATCTGGGTGCACCCACCTGGTGCAGCACCATGTGGATACAGGACCTCAAAGGCCTATCAATCAGGCCCCTTACAGGGTGCCTGAGCATGTCAGACAGACGTTGAGGGAGGAGATACAGAAAATGTTGGAAATCGGGGAAATCCAGAGGTCCAGCAGTCCCTGGGCCTCCCCAGAAGTACTGGTACCAAAGAAAGATAGCAGCACCAGGTTCTGTGTGGACTACAGAAAACTAAATAGTCACACAGAGTTACACTTTTAAGCACTCTTTTATCCATGAATGTGGGATGCTATCAAATGCTTTTTTGTAGTCAATCCATGCCATACTTAAATTCTCCCACTTTTTACAGTTCTCCACTATGACTTGATTTAACAACAAATGATCCTTTGTTCCATATGACTTTCTTTTATTGCCTTTTGTTCTACTGTCATAATTGAGTTTTCTTCTAAATCACTATAAACTCTGTTGGCATCAATTTCCGTGTATAGTTTATACGTTGTCAGAAGGCAAGTTATTGGCCTATAATTTTTAGGATAGCATGCATGTTCACTCTTAAGTAGGAGCATTGTTTTTCATGTTGTTAACCAGATTTGTGTCTGATTGGGGTGTGCATATAAATAGTTCTTATTCATGGCTAAATCTTCATGCAAAGATGTTAAAACTTTCAGCCAAAGGTTAGGTACTGCATCTGGGCCTGGAGTTTTCCAATTAGAAGCTTTTCTTAACTTTGTTTCATTCTCTCTGGCTGTTACTTCATTCCATTTTATATCCTGTACCTTTAAACTTCTTATTCTTTCTTTAACTTCTTCTGTCCATTTAGCATCGTTGTTATGTTCCACAGGACCTTCAAAGATACTTCTCCAAAATGTATCTAGTTCTTCTTTTTTTGGCAGTCTTTCAATTCCATTTACCTTGTTTCCCAAAACTTCTCACTTTTTTTTTTATTTCTCCAAATCTTTTGGGTTTCTAATACTATGACGGGAATGGACCCCATTCCTAAGTCAAAGTACGATTAAAGTTCATGAAATTCGTATTGTTTCAATCTTTGATGTCAGCGAATAATGCTCTTTGCAGTACCCGCAATGTGCCCAGTAATGACTCCTTCTGCAATTCATACGGGGTTACATGGATTGGTAACATACCTAAATACAATTGTAGATAATTTTTTATAAGACTTGTTGCTCCTACTACTATTGTAACTATCTGGGTATCTTTCTTAAACATTGCTCACATTTCTGCCTGCAGATCCTGATATTTTATGACTTTGTGTCTCTCTGTACGCAGGACACTGTAGTCACTGAGTGTGGCGATTTCAGTGATCAATGCTACTTTTGTCTTCTTTTCTTGGACCACTATATCTGATTTTTCTTTTGAACTCTTTGTAATAGATGATCTCATGTGATATAAACTTCATAATTTTCTATGATGCTTTGTGGCTCATGTTTCCCGTGTTTTTCAGCCACTTCAGTACCATAATGTTGCCACAATCCCCAGTGCAATAGTCTTGCCACATTATTATGCCTCTTAGTATACAGTCCTTCTGCCATTAGTATGTCACAACCAGCAACAAGGTGTGCGACTGTTTCCAATTTGGTTTTACAAAACCTACATTTGTCTATTTCTCCCACATGTTCAATGGAATGTGTAAACCAGAGTGTACATAGCCCACTATCTTGTGCTTCCAATATTAACCTTTCATCTCTTGGTTTGAATTCACCTCTCCTCAACCATTCCTGCATTCATTCCTGATCAACATGCAGTTCTTCCTGAAGTTTTCTATACTTGCAACTATATTTATGCTTTTTCCACATTTCTTCCCATCTCATCTGGTCCTTCACCTTATATTCCTTCTTTTGTCTTTTGGCACATTCAGTTGTTGCCTGATTTTTATCTACTTCTCGTTTGATTTCCATTCCTTCTTGACACCAATATGCTTCTGCTAAATTAAGCAGAGAAGTCATCTTAGATTTATTCTCCTCATGTTTCAGAACTTTCACTACATTTGGGTCTTGTGAGGTCAGCAAATATGTGTGGAGTCCCACAACTGCAGATCTATACATGTAATCAATTTCAAGGAGGCCCATTCCTCCTTCGGAATGGGGAATATATAATCTTGGTATACACTGATTTTTATAAATCATTTGGTGAGCATGAAGCATCCTTCTTGTTTTCCTATTTAATCTCTCCAACACGTTTTGGGACCAGTCAATCGCTCCAAAACTGTAAGTTAGGACAGGGAGAGCAAATTGGTTTATAGCTTGGATTTTGTTCCTAGACGTCAACTCTGTTTTCAGAATTAATTTAAGTCTTCTAAAGTATTCCTTACTAAGTTTTATTCACATTTGTTCATGTTTTATTGTTAATCCTTCAGCAGTTCCCAAATATTTTTACACTCTTTCTTGCTCCAGTTCTTTTATATCACATTCTTGTCCCAAACTGATGTTTTCCTGGTGCTGCAGTTTTCCTGCTTTAAAGGTTGCTTTTGCACATTTATCAAGACCAAATGACATTCTTATATCATCCAAAAAAGTTTTGACAACCTGCAGCTGTGCTTTCAGTTCCTCATCTGATGAGCAATACAGTTTTAAACCATCGACAAGGAGAAGATGAGAAGTCTTTACACTTTGTTGTTTTCTAGGAGCCAAATTGTAGCCATGGCCTAAGCTGTTAAGTAAACAGCTTAATGGGTTAATGGCAAGGCAGAAGAGCAACAGTGACAGAGAGTCACCCTGGAATATCCCCCTTTGAATTTTTATCCCTGGGATAATAATTTGTTCTTTATCATGGCTTAATTGCAAAGTGTCTGCCACTGTTTCATGGTGACTGTAATATAGCCAATCAGTGTAGGGTGTAGCTTATACATTTTTAAGCACTCTTTTATCCATGAATGTGGGATACTATCAAATGCTTTTTTATAGTCAATCCATGCTATACTTAGATTCTTCCCCTTTTTACAGTTCTTCAGTATGACTTTATTTAACAACAACTGATCCTTTGTTCCATATGACTTTCTTTTATTGCCATTTTGTTCTACTGCCATAATTGAGTTTTCTTCTAAATAACTATAAATTCTGTCAGCATCAATTCCCATGAATAGTTTATACGTCATCGGAAGGCAAGTTATTGGTCTATAACTTTTAGGGTAGCTTGCAGGTTCACTCTTAAGTACAAGCATTGTTTTGCCTTTTGTTAGTCAGGTTGGTGCCTGTTTGGGGTGTGCATATAAATAGTTCTTACTCATGGCTAAATCTTCGTGCAAAGATGTTAATACTTTTCACCAAAAGTTAGGTAGTGCATCTGGGCCTGGGGTTTTCCAATTAGAGGCTTTTCTTAACTTTGTTTCAGTCTCTCTGGCTGTTACTTCATCCCATTTCATATCCTGCACCTTTAAACTTCTTATTCTTTCTTTTACTTCTTCTATGCATTTAGCATCTTTGTTATGTTCCACAGGATCTTCATCGATACTTCTCCAAAATGTATCTATTTCTTCTTTTTTTGGCGGTCTTTCAATTCCATTTACCTTGTTCCACAATTCTCTATAAAACTTTTTGGGTCATCAATAAATTGCTTATTTTGTACTTTTCCTTTATATTTATCTGTGTATTTTCTAAGGTTTTCCACCTGTGCTGAAATTATTAGTTTATTTGCGATAGTACTTGATAGATCTTGGTCTGTTCTAATACTGCGCATTGCTTTTATCACATCTATCGTTCTTAGTATTTTTGTTGATATGTTCCCTCTTCTATAGTCTTCTAACAGTGACACTTCTTGTCTTAATTGCTTTATAGTTTTCTCTATTCGATATTTCCATGATGGTGTTCTATTTCTCCCCTTCCTTTCCCTCGCTACGCTGTGTTCTTGCGGTAGAACTTTATCGGTTATTAATTTTCCCATGCAGGGAATGGCATGTTGCTCAATGATCTCAATGATCAGCAGATGATCAGTCATAAGAAATCTGTCCAGCCCTATCATGGCCTTGCCTGCCAGGATATCATTAATGATATAAATTCAGTCACCGGCCATAATTGGACCCAGGATAACAAACAAGGACATTAAGACAGATCTATCTGGGGTGGGAAGTCATCACCTGAAGTACAATACACATTAGGACCCATAACCATGGATGGGCACATTGCTGCTATCACTGCATTCAACTTACTGGACATGGATATCCTGAGGCAATGTAACAATTGCCTTTTGTGCACTGGCAATCACTTAATTCTCGAAAAGACAAATACAGTATGTGAGAGATGTAGCTACACATTGACACTGGAGGCTAGACTCTCACATACAAACACAAAAAAGCAACAAACAGGTTGTCAGTGACTCACACACATCACTCACCACAACTGCAAAGGACCACAAACGAGATCCATATAAGCGTAAGTGTTCACATGTAATTTACCCAAATCTCAAAGCCCTGTCAGGAGCAGTCCTCAGAAACTCTGCATTTACACAAACAAGACAATTCCCATCACAATGCATAAAGCCACATTTCATTGTGCTTCAACTACCAAACCCATAAGGTGAAACACTTCATAACCCAGTATTCTGGCCATAGGATACTGCATTATGAGACATATTGATGACCCTCTTACCAGGCCAGATAAGGGGAAGGTTACAGTTAGTTGCCAGTCAGTGGCCAGGATTCACCAGATCACGCAAGCACTCTGGTCACTTACCCCTAAGCACCAGTACAACTCAGTCATAGTCCATGTGGGTGTGAATGACCTGAGATGTACCTCCTTGGACTATATGAAGGCAGAGACATAACTGAGCTCTCAGAATATATTTCACAGGCAAGTATGAGCCTAGCACTGAGCAGCATTCTACCATCTCCAAGGATGATGCCAAAATACCAGCAGAAAATGTTTGACTTTAACAATTTGCTTAACTACTGGTATCATTCCGAAGGGGTCTAGTACTTTTCAGCCTGTGAGGACATGGTTGCTAGGCCATGCTGCTTTGCCAGAGATGGTCTTCACCTGCCACCGCTAGGCTTTTGGATACTGGCCAAAACATTATTCACCTCTTTAGTGCCTTTTTTAGGTATTGCCAAACAGGCAAACCTTCCAGCATACAAAAATTACTCAGACAAGTTAAAGGTGTTACTGCTCAATGCTTGGAGCCTCAACAATATACTGCACTCCCTGGAGGCTCTCCTCACCCTGGAGAATGTTGGTGTCTGTGCAGTTACTGAAACCTGGTTCAAAGCCATGGAAAATACTCTGGCAGTGTATGGCGATAATGCCTTTCATACAGTCTGACCACCCACAGAGCATAAAGAACAAACAAATAAAACAAGATTAAATAATAACACAACGTACTCTATAGCTGTAGCCCCATCCCTATTTCTGAGTCCCAGTCACTGATTGTTTTTTATTTCTGTGGACAATCACTCCTTCTTGGCTCTCATTTCCCTCCCCCTTTCCTCCTCTCCCATCCTATCATCCCACTCTGCCTTATCCCCTGCCCCATAAGCTAACTTCCTCCCTGAAGTTTACTTCACGGTGGTGCTATCTGCGGTGCCATTTTTAAAATCTGGATTAACGTGTCCACAACTCATTGAAACGGTCCTGCGGTTGGGCTGCTCGTCTCGCTTCCTGGTAAATCTAGCACTGTCTAATGTTAAGCTGAACATTTGGAGCTCTTTATTTGTAATGGAATAATAACTGCTAACAGAATATAAATGCTGATGTCAAAGCGATTATGTACAGAAACCTATCTCACCACTAGACTAGGGTTAGAATAGTTGGTTATACTTTTCACTTAGTAACTAAGGAATATATGTCCTCTTGGTCACTTGGCTTAGAGACTGTTGCTGTTTTAACTATAATCAACATAATTACTGCTTAGAGTTGTTTGTTTTATCACTAGATGCTGCATATTACTTCACTGACTGCTTAACTAGTTAGCGCATGGATTTGTATCTTATCCAGTTGCTGTAAATGACTACTTAGCTACTGATGTTAAGTGAAGCATTGAATGTTTTTACTTGTTCAGGCTGTCTTTTCACCTAAACAACTCCTATATTGCTATATCTGATGTTAAGTATGAATGCTTTACTTTTTATTCTGCCTTTGCCTAAATGACTAGTATATCGCTATCGCATGTGTTGCTAAATGTGCATTGTTATTTAGCGACTGTACTTAATAAAGCATTTTAGCTCTGCCCTCTCAAAGGTTGTGTGGTACTGTTAATCTCTTAGGGCTTAGAAGGGGAAATGTTTATTGTGTACATTCTACCTAAACACATTGTTGGTCTGCTGCTAAATCTACTACCTCTCTGATTTATTTTCTCTACCAGTACCTACACCCATTTTCTTAATCTTTCTCTATTCCTCCTCTACCTACAGTACACTCTAACACAATCCTCTATGCTCTGAATTTCCCTACTTCTGCCCTATCCTTCTACCCATTCCTCCCCTGTTCTTGCCCTGTAATTGCTGACTATTGTCTTTCTCTCTCTTTTACAGCTTCCTACCTCGAGTACTCCCTCTCTGCAATTAAATACCAAGGAATACCTCCCTTCTAAAACAAAGAATATGCACTTGAATTGCCTGCTCCCTGGGCACCATCAGTGCTATCTAAAGTGTGGCTATCTCCTCCTTAAGGAAGCCTCAGTGTATGTAGCCTTAACTAAATAACTTGTAGCTAGTAAATAATTTTAGAACAGCAATTCTACCTTTCGCGTGCGTGATAGCAGCCTACCGCAGTCCGTTGTCACTAATCCCCCTTTCCAGCTTTAAAATTTTCTTCCCCTGATTGCTTCTGTTAAAACTTATTAGGTTTAATTGAATTAAGCGACAAACTACATTATCTTTTCTGGTTGCCATCTCCTTTCGCCACGAGGTGGCAGCATACACCATTGCATACGTTCGCACAGTATAACTTTCCTTGTCTCCACTAGTATATATTTCAGTATATTTTTGCTTCTCCTGGCCCATATTAAAGAACCGTGAAATACCCAGTAATTTCTCGGGCTTCCCTTACCCGATGAAAAACGCAATAAAGAACAAACAAATAAAACAAGATTAAATAATAGTACAATTTACTCTATACCTGTAGCTGCATCCCTATTTCTGAGTCCCAGTCACTGATTATATATTTTTTCTGTGGATAATCACTCCATCTTGGCTTTACCCACTCCGTTCACCCTACAGGCTCACTCTGCTCCCCTACCCTGCCCCCAAATCTGACCTGCCCCCGCTATCTGTACATTTATACATCCCCTGACTCCTCCCCACCCCATTCTGCTCCAATTACAATAAAACTAAACTAAGCCTCACCCACCTATAAACCTTAACATTCACCATACACTCTACTACCCCTCCCACAATACTCTGAATATCAACACTCCCTATTACCTTATTTGCCCTACTAATCTCTCTCTCCTGTCTTACCTATCTCACACAATTTCCTATCCCTTACCATACCTCTCGTACACTCTCTGCTGCATCTTACCATCATCCTCACTCCCCCATCTCACATGAACTCTTTACCTCTAACCAACCCATCTATTCAAAACCTAAACTACTCCTCTCACCACCCCCCTGCACTTATCTCTTAAATGTCTTACCAAAAAATCACTTCTCTCACAAAACCCTTGCTATCCATCCCCAACACACTACCTCACTCTACTCCTTCACCATATCTTTCTCTCACTTGTCGGCGACATCCACCCTAACCCCGGACCCATCTCTAACATTAATATCACCAAACCACCCACCACTCAACCCACAAAACCTAAATCCATTCACCTCGCTACACTTAATGCACAAAGTCTTAGAAATAAAATCCCTAACCTCCATGCCTGGCTGTCCCATAACCACCCCGACATAACCGCCATTTCTATAACCTGGCTCAAATCCTTCATAAAAGATAACAAAATATTACCAAAAGGGTTACCAAATGATTTGCAATGACAGAGCCCACAGAAAAGTAGGTGGAGTAGCTATAATCTACCCCTCCTCCCATACCATAACTCCCTACACCAATAAAATATTAACCTTTCCCAATGCTGAGATTATAATAGGTTTATTAAAAATAAACAACCACGAGTCCATATGTATCGCTGCCCTCTATATTCCCCCTGGCAGTAACATCAATACTCTTGAAAACATCCTCTCCTGGATTTCCTCTAACATAAAAAATTAAACCTATATCCAAGGGGATACCAACATCGACTGGACCACTATTAACTCTGAAGCCCTTTCCCACACAATAAACCTATACAATTTCTTCCAACTAATTTACTCTCCAACCAGACCAAATAAAGATGGTACCTCTGGAACCATCATTGACTGGATCCTAACAACTAACCCTAATCTTATCACCGAAGCTGGAACAATACCTGATCCTCTCAGCGATCGCTTACCAGCCTTCACCGACCAGCTCCCATCTCCTCTACAAAAACAAAACCTCTACATCCAAACCCTCAACCTATCCTCTTTCAACCCTCTAACTTTCTCAGAATGCCTAAGGCATACTAACTGGTCCCCTCTAAAAACCCTGCCACTAGATGATGCCGTATCCTATTTTAACCATTCATTCCTAACCCCCCTCAACCAGCAAGCCCCCCCCCCCGAGGAAGAAATGCATCAAAACCAATCCCTGCCCATGGTTATCTAAAGAAACTAAACTAGCCATGCACCAAAGGGACAAAAATGGAAACAATATCAAAAACAAAAAAAAAAACAACTCCCTCCTAGAGTTTAAGCATCTTTAAAACTCCACAGAAAAACTAATAAATAAAGACCGCAAAGCACACTACTCCAAACTCCAGTCCTTGCACTCAACTAATCCCAAAAAATTCTAGGACTCTAACCAAATCCCAACCTTTCTGACCTTGATACAGCCACCAACTCATTCTTCAATGACTGCATAGCCAAACTATCTTCCTCCTTCCCACCGCCCACCCAAGCCCCACCTAAACCAATCACAACTACAAGCACCTACCTCCCTCCACACCCTTCTGCCTTACCCCCATTCCCACAAGCACTATAAATAGATTTCTCCTCAAACTCAAACCCTGTTGCAATGCACCTGACAATCTTCCACCCACCTTCCTCAAACAATCTGCAGACAACATCACCCTTCCCATCTCTATTCTTATAAATAGATCCATGCAAGAATCATAAGTCCCTTCTATCTGTCATCATGCTTACATCATCCCCCTCCACAAACATGGCAAAAACACTGACACCACCAACTTCAGGCCTATTGCCATCCTTTCCCCCATTTCTAAAATGCTAAAGAAAACCATCCAAGCACAACTCGTGACACACCTAACCCAAAACAATCTCCTATCCCCTACCTTTCCACCCTGGCCACAGTACAATGACTGTCCTTTTTTTCCTTTCTAGAAACCATCAATCTGGAATGTGACTCAGGTAAATTTGTATTTACACTATTCCTAGATCTGTCAAAGGCCTTTGACACCATCTCCCACCCCCTAATCATATCCCAATTCTCTACCCTACATCTCTCTCCCACCACCATTGCCTGGTTTTCCAGCTACCTGTCAAACTGCCAACAAGCTGTCCAATGGAAAACTTCAACCTCACCCTTCCTACCATCACCCACAGGCATCCCTCAAGGTTTCGTTCTTGGCCCTTACTCTTTAACCTTTTCATTAACAACTTTCACCACTCCATCCCAGAATCATCTATCATCCAATATGCAGACGACTCGACTATCATCTGCTCAGCCTCCCACCCCCTCTGATCTCCTAGAAAAAGCCCAATTAGCCTTCTCCACAACTGAAACCTGGATGAAGCCCAACCATCTGGCTCTAAATGCAAATAAAACCAAACTAATGATTTGTTTCCCCTACCAAAAACTCCTTTAGTGACAAAACCTCCTTCACCATACAGAGCCAGAACAACACCATCCTTGAAATTATTCCCCAAACCAGCTTCTCAGCATCATTATTGATGAAGAACTAAAATTTGATACCCACATCCTCTCCGCAATCAAGAAAACCCACCAAAAGTTAGGTCTCCTCTACAGGTGCCACTGCTTCCTCAGCCCTTCTACACATCAAACCCTTGCATCCACCTTCCTGCTCCACTCCCTTATGTTTGGTGCCCCTTTGTTCACCAATCTCCAACTTGGCCTACAATCCAAACTTGAATCCTGATACCACAAAATCTGCAAATTTGCAACCAATTCAAAGAACTAATCCCACCACTGCCACTCCCTCCTCACCCTCAATTAGCTTGAACTACCCAACTATCTCAGTTACCTACAACTCATCATTGCCCACAAGGTCATCTTTAAACCTCCGGACTGGCCATCTCAAGCTACTTCCTTAAAAACCTATATACCTGACCTCTCACTCAGATCCATAAACCAAAATCTCCTTCAGGTCCACAAACCAGCACGACCACTTAGCCAACTACTAATGTCCTACTCCTTAGCTAAACAGTGGAACTCTCTCCCCCTCACCTACGCAACCAACCTAACCATATGAATTTCAAATCTCAGCTTTTCTCTCGTTCTCTCATCTATCAGCTAAATAGTAATGCAGATGTCACGCTCCAACATAAACCCCTCTAAACCACCTCTGTTATTACCCTGCACTGAAATCATCACCAATGTAACCACTACTGCTGTTTCATCTCCATCTAAAACTTTCTCTCCCCTACCAGGGACTGGATTTTCTCTCTACTATCCAATTTACTATGCTTTCCTTTACAAATATACTGGTACTTTCTCCTCACAAAATTTGTTTCACCTAACTTGCTAAGACCTAGCAGCTGTATGTTTTACAAATTGTACTTGCTAAGATCTTTGACAAAATTTTTATTTATTCTGTAATTGTTTAGTCTACCTACCTGCAAAGGGCTAATAGCCATATGTTTAAATGTACTCTATGATCTTATAACAAATTGTTTATTCTTCTGTAAATGTTTTAAACTTTCTGCACATACTATTGTCTTTTGTAACATGTAACATTTAACTGCAATATATTGGAGCTTTTCTCCCTGGGCCTCCACTGAAAACTGGCTTGTTATGGCCCAGTGGACTTCCCTGGTCATCAAACTTAAATAAATAAATAAAATAAAATAAATAAAAGGTAGCGGTGTATCTATCTTTATAAAGGATGTGCACACCTCAAGGCTGGTCAAACAATATGCCTTGCTTGAGCTACTCCATGTCCAACTAACCATGGGAAAAATCCATTACCACATTCTTGCTAGCTACAAGTCCCCCGCCATGAACCAGGAAACACATATATCATACCTGAAGTTACTAAAATCACTCACCATCCAGCCCAATACCACATTCATGGGTGATTTTAACTACCCCTCAATTAACTGGGAGGTATACATGGCCACTAACAGGCATGCCCAAAGATTTCTTGACTTTGCAAATTCAAATTCCCTGGAGTAGCTAGTATGCACTCCAACCAGTGGAACAAACATCCTAGATCTGGTGCTCACAAACATGGGAGTGTGCTGCACCCCCCCCCCCTTTCCTGTGTGATGTCCTCACTAGTAAGATCAGATCACAAAGCGGTCTCACTTGAAATAAAGGTAAAACTAATCCCCCTACCTAACCCCAAAAACTTGAATAATCTCTCTAATGTAAATTACCCCCTATTAAGTAACAGCATAGCTCTTATCCAAGCTCCCTCAAATCCAGAAAACACTGAAACCTATGCAGATGGATACACAAAAGCCCTATATGACCATAAAAACAACTGCCTAGAAATAGCAGTACCAGATCAAAATAAAGCCAAGACAAACCACAAAAACAAGCCACCCTGGTGGACCCCTGATTTTAATAGGTTGTACAACAAAAAAAAATAAAATGCTGTCAAGAAGTAAGACAGAATGTGCATAACAGAGCAAAACATCCCTCATTAGTCTAAACAAGTGAATCAGGGAACTAGTCTTGTCTCTGAAAGCAGACTCTAAGGTAAAAATAGCCTCCAAAGCTAAGGATAACCATAAGGAATTTTTCAGTTATGTCCACAATCTCTAGGGCAACACCCAACAATGTGCAGAATTAGTTGTAGATGGCATCACCTATACTTAGCTGGAATATGTAGCAAATCTGTTGGTAGACACATTCAGCTCAAATTTCACTTTCCCATCACCCCAGTCCAAGAAATACCCTCACCACTCCACCGCCAATTGTCAGCAAACAACAGGTTGCCACTGTGCTCTCTAAAGCTAAAAACATGGCTTTGATGGGACCCGATGATATACTAGGTTGCCTCTTAAACAGCTTAAATCAGGATTTATCAGGCTGATTAGCATCTCTATTTAACTACAGCCTCTGGACTAACTTTGTTCTGATAGTGTGGAGGACAGCAACAGTCATCCCTCTGAATAAAGAGGGACCATCTACTGACCAGGGAAATTACAGACCCATAAGTTTAAGTAGTCTTATATGTAAAGTCATGAAAAGAATTATCATGGACCTGATAAATAATGACCTAGGAATCCTCCAAACACTATACCCTGACCCAATTCAGCTTTGTCAAGGGCAGGTCATGCCTACTGAATCTGGTGGATTTCTTTGAGAAAGTCACTAAGACCATGGATGAGGGTAAAACAGTACATACCATCTACCTTGACCTGACCAAGGCATTTGACACAATTCCCCACTCAGTTATTATAAATAAACACACAACACTTGGCATAAATCCCTATGTCACCAGATGGATAGCCAATTGGCTATTGGACAAGACAAGTGTGGATAAAGTGAGTGGATCCAGATCCAGCAAGAGGGCCAATTACTAATGGTGTGCCACAGGGCTCAGTACTGAGACCACTCCTGTTTGGAATGTTCTTCTCTGAAGTCAATGCTAATGTGGAAGGCCTATGGATGACAAAGTTTGCTGACAACTCCAAGCTGTGGGCAATCATTGAATCCCTCAACATTGTAGATATCCTTCAGGAGGGTCTAGCTTAGACAAATGATTGGTATCAGGACCATGGCTGTGAAAAAAAATGCATTATCATACCCTTTGGAAAGTCAAATACCCCTGTAAATTACAACATCAAAAGCACACCCCTAAGAGCAGACTCAAAGGTGACAGATCTAGGTACACAGAGAGATAGTAGCCTGAACTTTGACCCTCATGTGTCCACAGTGGTGAGGGAGTCCTTTCATGTTGCAGAACTTATAAGTAAAGGTATGGCATTCAGATCCAAGGAAATTGCAGTCCCGCTGTACTCAGTCCTCATTTGACCAATAATTGAGTACAGTGCACCATTTGGCATGTACTTGACTAGGCACTTACAACAGCTGCAGTGACCGCATAGGTTCCACACAAACAAAATACAGGGTGTAAACAGCATGCACTATGTGGATAGACTAAAAGCTCTATCCCTTTACTCTGTCTTCTACAGTCTATTAAGGGGTGACCTATGTCTGACCTACAAAACACTCACAAATCCAGTCCTGATGGAACTGCTACACATCCACATGTCAAACAGCATGAGGGCCACCTGATTAAGGGATCTAAACTTAGTCAGAAACTCAAACAAAACATACTGAAGAGACAGATATGTGTATCAGAGATCACCCCTTCTTTGGAACAGGCTTCCTATTCACATTAAGCATAACTCTTCCCTGGCCCTCTTCAAATTTGGATCAATGGATGGAGAATCACAAATTCACACCTGGGGTAGTGCTATGTCCATTATGGATATGGGCAGTCTGTAAGATACACAATGCACAGGCAAAATTCATGTCATCCTCTTGCCCCTAGGGGCCATATAGTGGGCAAAATCAGATTATACTCGCTAGGCTTGCAAGGACCTTTAAGCTGTTAGCCTAGTAATCAGCTATAAACCTATGAACAAGCTTCATAGAGAGGAGGACATTGGTGGATATTACACTGGTGGCAAAGCTCACCATGGGTATTGTCCACCACCCTTGCTAAGTGGGCTAATGGCCACTACCCAGATTTTATGCAGGACCATAATACAGAAATGAGCACAGAAGCAAAGGTATTCCTGAGCTGGTAGGATTAGTATGTGGTCTGTGTAATGACCTCAGGGAATTCATGGGTCACATGTGCAACATCATGGACATATGATGTAGGGAGTTTGCACATTGAAGATGCCTCTGTGCAGCCACACATCACAGCCAGTGCACTTCCCTTACCCGGTCCACCTCCATCTCTGGTGAGTACACTCATCATGGAAGGGAGAGGGACAGTCTGGAACTTGTAGTACTCCACCTCCACTCTGTCATCCAGTGTTGAGGACACTACATTGTCATGTGGACATACACATGAGGTATTTCTGCCAAGTCCACTGGAAGCATGATCTGCCACTCACAGTCACAGAGGAATCCATCCTCTCAGCATGGTATGGTCCGTGCCTGTGACCTTCTCAGGCAAATATGGACTGGAGAATGTGTTCTGCACATACTTCTCCTGCAGTTATCCTTATTTTAAAGCTGTCATACTGACATTTGCATGTTATACAGGCTTTGTAATTTCTTGGGTTTCTGCACTCAAGTTCAGTGTGTCTCTGAATTACCCCTTCTCTGCATGTGGCCACTCATCGCACAAAATCTCCTAAAGTGACACAAAAACTGTTTCTGAATCCTCACCTTAATCTCTGAATCTGCTGGATAAATAAATAAATAAATATACAATGCCATGTTCAGTTAATTTTTCATAAAATACAAAAACAGCATTTTCTTTTTAGCAAGAAGGGACATTGCAATTAACTTACTCCCTAGAACTGACTATGCATTACCCATTAGTGCCCTGCTCTCAACTCACTGTCCTTCAAAGTGCAGAGAACAAAATCCACACATTTTATTCAGCATTCTGACTTCAAGAAACCTCATTGTTTAACTATACAGAAAGTTAATTGTTTATCAATTACAGCAAGAGACATATTTCTTCTTAGCATTCTAACCTTCAAATAACTGAATGGTAGCTATTGTCACCAATAAAAGAACACACTTATGATACATTATACGAACAATGAATAAAAGTCTCAGGACTCCACTCAGCCTGTAAGGCTTCATTTTACTTTAGCCTATCTTGAAAAAGCTTTGTGCAAAATTACTGCTGCTTCATGGAACAACATGCCAATTGAATTGATAAGGCTGAACACATTGGCAATGTTCATGAAGAAACTAAAACCTCACTTGGCTAAAGACTCTAAGTGTGAATAATTCAGAGAAACACTAATGCGTTATTGTTAAGCTAATGCTTACTACTATTGTTAATCAAATAAGTGGTGTTGACAATGCAATGTAAAATTAATTTAGCAAACTTTTGACTCTTATTCCCCATGTTATATATGCTTATATGCATGAATCCAAGTATAATTAGATACAGTCTGCTACAAGCTTGCTGCAGGTGATGAATTGAGATGTACTGCATCTCTGAAGTTTGCTACACTATAACCGTATATCACTAAGCCCTTTGTCACATGCTTCATCTTCATGTTATATACTTTCCTGCTATGTCTCCTTGCTTAACATTAAGCTTTTTTGTGTGTTCATTACATTCCTGATTTACTGCTAATTCTTAATATTACTGCTGTGTTTTTGTATTTATATAGCTATAAATTTGTATTTCTATTATTGATACCTACAATACTTAATGTATGCTCACATGGGCATTTCTACCAAGTTTTTATAATACATGTGGTATTTATCTAATAGCCCACGTTGTGACTGAAAATAGTCGATGAACCAGTCTGCTTACCCACTTAACAAATGTTAAATAAATAAATTTAAAAAAAGTATAAGTGCTCTGCTAATGTACTACCAGAAAAAAAGAATTATGATTGAGTCTTTCCAATCATAACTATTTCTTGTGTAGTACACCAGCAATGGATGTCAAAATGCACCTCTCAAGTTTCATTTTGCTCTAGTCTCAAGGCAGATTTCTTGACAACTACATGTTGAAATACATAATGTGTTGGTTATAAGTAGCATATATTTGTTTCACAACACGGTGACCCCATTTAAGAGAGCCATGAATCAGCAAGCTTTGTGAGCAGTCTGAAACGTAGGTCCTCCAGGGGATAGAATTCCAACTCTCCCTGTTACAAGTAGATTATCAATCAGGACAGGCAAAATAGGATGGATGAGTTGGATCACAATTAAATGCCACCTGACCACCTGCATGTTAATCTATTATTACAAATAATTATTAGCTACAGAAGAAAGACTTGTTGCCCAAAATCAAAAGCTGAGTCTATTACAAAATGTCTGATGATATAAAAAATGCATCACATCATTTACACGTTTTAGCACAGTTCATTTTTGAAAATGCTGTTAAGTAACCACATGTGACCCCCCCCCCAACCAGAAACTACGCATATGATATCACCTAAGTTATCTAGCAAGATCAGGTGATGCTGTTAACATCAAGGTTTAATACATATACCCACACTAATTTTGCATATTATGTAGAGCAAAGGAATACAGTCACACCATATCTGTTGCTGTTATTATTTTATAACTCTGTTGCTGACTTCTTCTAACACATTCCTAGCACTGCCTTTTACTGTAACATTTGGTGCAATGTGTCAATGTACATGCCATACATGCCTGACTGCTACTAGATGTGACAGTGAAAAGCAGTAATGTGTTAGAAAAAGTCGGGGTCAGGAACAGAGCTATAAAATAATTATAGCAGCAGAAGCAAAGGCAGACCAACAGCATTACCGAAATAATGAATATGAAATTACAAGAACTTGTAGAAACAGTTTTTAACAGACAGGCCTTATATGCTAAAGTCCTTGAGATCGTGAACAGTCAGATTCTGCTAAATGACTAAACAACAGTGACATATTGCAAAGATGAAAAACTATTTCGTACAAACTTCTGGTGAAAGAAGTAGTCAACATTATAAAAAAATCGTCTAGAAAATATACTGACACATACCATCAAATACTAGCTGTAAAGTCATCATAATTATAAAGCATATTTATATTCATATTTATAAAGCATGCATGTATCTGCATCTGTGTAGTAGGGATAATAAAACAATAGCCCATTCTTACTTCATTTAAATGCATTTATCTTTTGATGTGGTATTTTAATCAATGTGCCCAGTATCTCAAAATGGCCAGTTTATATACTATGCATTTTTCCACGTCCTGCTGAATGTTTTTATAATTTTTAAGAGCAAGTAAATTAGCTGTGATTTAGCAAAAAAAGAACTCCTTCAATGTGATCTGAAGAGGACTGTGGAAACAGGAATAATGCATGTTCTGATTTGTAAATCCATTTGCAACATAACCTACACCCTTGGCAACGTGCCAGGCAAGTATGCAGTGAGTCATCATGCTGTGACAAAAAAGCACAATGACTGCCAACTGAGTATGTTTGCAATAGGTCTCCAGGGATTTTCTCTTTGCCCACCACCTGTGGGAGTGGAGATCTCTACTAGTTTGACCTGTCTTTCTGCTTCATTTATCATCAGCATTTGTTGTCTGTGATAGTGAGTGAAAGACAGGTAATTAAGGAGTCGTGTCAAGTGTTGAAAGCTACAGCTTCTATTTCAAAAGAGAAGGTATGCAAGACTCCAGTAGAAAATGTGTAATAACACAAGCTGGCATACTGCCCTGATGAGAGATCTTAATGCAGAACTTTAGCTTTTTCTTCGCCTTGTGACAAGAGACGACAGGATATGAGCATGTATGTCTCTATAGCTTGGTAAACAGCACGCATATGTGTGTGGTTTCTTTTTTCAATTCTGGGGGAGCTCTGACTTGCTAGTATTATCTTTCATTTAAAATGTTTTGAAAAGAAAAGCATATTATTTACCTGATCTACATACATAGCAAGAGGGATTACTATTTATTATAATGTGCTAGTAAGCAATCTACCAACAAAACTTCAACAAAGTACATAATTCATCAAATTCAGGAAGACCTGACATTTAAAATGCTTTGTTCATAGTTCAGTAGTATATCCTTAACAGGAACGTAAGAACAAACCATGTACATCCTTAAATAAATGCACTTAAAAGTTCTTAACCTCTTCATTCTTGCCCCAAAAATCTAGACTACCATCCCTCCACTAATAAAATCTATGACAACCTTACTAAATTTCATTCAAAACTTCTGACAGTGTTACTCATATATTATGACTGCTGAGTGTATAATTGAAATATCTGTGTGCTGAGGTTGAAAATGGTCCCATAGAACAACACCTGTGTGTGTGTGTGTGTGTGTGTGTGTGTGTGTGTGTGTGTGTGTGTGTGTGTGTGTATATATATATATATATATATATATATATATACACATATATATGCATATAGATAGATATAAAAAGCATTTAAATATATAAAAATATGCAAATAAGAGCTGAATATTTCAGTATTTTTGTCAGTAGTTTTAAAGGTGGAATTACATGAATTGCCTAATTTGTATTTTAATGCCAAGCTAAAATTTTTTGTAAGATATAAATGCCATGGTTTAAAAGGTTTAAATGTAGGCATATAGTATGTTGAGTGTGTGTGTGTGTGTGTGTGTGTGTGTGTGTGTGTGTGTGTGTGTGTGTGTGTGTGTGTGTGTGTGTGTGCATGTGTGTGCGTGTGTGTGTGTGTGTGTGCGTGTGTGTCTATGTAGACCTGTAGCTGCAGGAGTGTGTGTATGTGTGTGCACGCACGAATCTCTGAGTATGCATGCATACATGCGCATGTATATTATGTGTATTATATATATATATATATATATATATATATATATATATATATATATATATATATATATGTGTGTGTGTGTGTTTGTATGTATATGCATGCATGTATGTCTGTGTATATATGAGACAGTGTGTGTGTGTGTGTGTGTGTGTGTGTGTGTGTGTGTGTGTGTGTGTGTGTGTGCGCGCGCAAGTGTTTATGAGTATAAATGCACACATACATGTATACTATCTATATATATGTGTCTGTGCTTTCACACTCGGGTGGCTTCACATCAAATTATGTACCTTTGATAGCTGCATAGCATACTGTAAAGTGGCTGATGCAGATGGGGGGGGGGGTCACATATGCAGTTCAGCCTATCTTCTTATTAATCACTCATCACTGAGAATCTGGTAATTCTCTGCCGCCACTAAGGATCATTGCTAGCACAACAGGTTTAATGTTTTTTAGAGATTATTTCCCTGTACTTTGTATAACTCTATCAGCACTTAACTTAAGGCCCAGCTTGGCAAGGTAACGTGATCTTCTTGTTAAATACAGTGACTAAAGTTAAATCCTTGGGGAGTCAGTAGCAAATAAATGACACCTACAGTATTCAGCAACTAAGACTTGAAGTTTTTTCTTTCCTGTCATTAAAATGACATGCCATATTAAACGGTAACATGTGTGAAAATAAATAAACTCAGCTCACCAGATGTGAGGGAAAAAATGCAGAGTTTATTTTTATCTAAAAGAAGTGTCTGGATTGGTTTTTTTTTTTTTGTTTGTTTTTACTGATTTAAAAACAGCATTCCCAAATATATGCTACAATACTATGAGAAAACCAGTGACATCATCCTAGGTTAGAATCTTTTGGCCAATGATAGGCCTTTGGTTACATTTTCACCTTCCTAACCCTTGCCACATTCTCTACCATTTGTATCAATCAGTATAGTCGACATGCCTGACATTTTACACCACAGAATTACAGCATTTACCTGCTACTTAGTTTCAACCAGCAAATTTGTATTCTCCCCCAGCCATGCTGTGTAACCATGAACGAGTCACCAAGGTGGATTGTGCATTCTATCACCATAAGGGGAAAAAAGTAATTCTATCTTGTGGGCTTATCCAGTTAATAAACCAATAAAAGCGGTGCAGATTCATATCTGCTGCCTGGTTCAGAATTACAGGATCATAGGGTGTTACAAAGCTTATGGCCAATGCAACCATTGAGAAAATTTGCCTTATCACCCCATATTGGTTGGAGATTAATAGTTTCACCCTATTAAGTATATTATCCCCACCTATCCCAAGCGAAATTGTATGATCACCCATGCAGTCACCAGTGGTGGCTTCTGACTTCAAATCAAAGGGGGGCTGCAGGCGACAGTTGAATGGGTGCAGCCAATGAGAAGGGGTGTGGCCAACTAGAAAGGGGTGGAGCTATGCTAAAAAATGCAAAAACTGGGACTGTAAGTAAATAAGCTGCCCTGTGTGCCAAACCATCATTATGAGAGTCCAATCAAGACAAAATAAAGTGTAGAAGAAAAAAAATATTTCAATGCATTGGTTACATGACAGCTTACTTAATATCTAGATGGAAACAAAAAGGTTGTGAGGCATGAAAAATTAAATTACTTTTTAAATGCATTAAAGGAATGCCAGTCAAAATCAAGTATAAAAAAACAAGCAGTACTCAACTCAAATTACTTCTCCTTGCACTGCAGTTCTAATTATAATTTATATTCAGCTTTATAAAAGTACCAAGTAACATGCTGAAAGTAGCAATCTCTGTGATACCCCCACTTGTAAAAATGTTTCTTATCCATAAAAGACCTCCTGCCTAACAACAACTATCTACTTGTTTCATGGGGAAAACATGATCAAAGTAAAAATTAACAGCAAACAAGAAACAAACTCAAGATAAATTGCTTAAAGGATTACTGCACAGGTTATGGACCACACATGAGAGATTGGCATTTTGTTTCGTTTACGTGTAAAGCCTGCAAAGATGAATGCAAGTCTCCAACAAATGTAATGAGGTTCTGAAAATACTGTAATCCTGTCCTTTATTACATATACTATCATATGCATTTCAATACCCAAGACTTATATGCTATCTAGTTATGTAAATATTCTCTGCATGGCAACAACAAAAAGACTTTCAATGGTGGTAATTCTTTAACAGTATGCTTATTAAAGCTCACAATCTCAGACAAGCTTACATGACGGTCATTAAAGCATTGCTAGTTAAACACAGACCAACAGGTACTGCTACAACATGTATTTTCTGAATAAGAAGAAGCATAAATCAACAGTATAAAAATATGACAGAAAAACAGAACATTCTGCAAAATTAAGGACAGATGAAAAGCCACTGTAGTACTTGTGCCTAACTTAGGATGGGGGATACTCTGCACACTTACACTGCATAATTGCTCCTTGCCTTGCCTGGACACATCCAGAGTCACTACATGGGGGAGTGGGATACAACAAGTATGTCATAATTGGAAATATCTCTGGCTGATGGTGATGGCCCTGACACATTTGTCATACCTCTCAACCTCAGAGCAAGAAATCTGGACAAAACCATAAACAGAAGTGAGACAAAGGCCCCCAAATAAGGACAATTTTAAATATTGCTCTTATAAACTTAGAAAGATAATAGAATAGTAGGTCTTGCATTAATATGAGTTTTCCGAAGGGTATGAAATGTCTGTCATTATTTTCTAACTTCAATATTTAATGATTTTCCACTAAGTAACCAGAAAACCACAATTTTATGAAAAATGGACCAAAAATGTGATGCAAAAATATAAAATAGCCACACAATACAGCTGGGAACCTGTCAAAGAAGGGACACTTTTTAATATTAGTACTGTTAACTTGAGCAGCTGACAAAATAAGAGAATCTACATCCATTTCTGAAATTAAAAGTAATCTATAACTCTGATCATTACAAATACTTATTAATTGTAAACCCTCCACAATTTCTTCCAAATTTGTCATTTTGTGGAGGGATTATTAGGGGGAGAGGAACACTTTGAGCCAAAATCGGGGACAGGTAAGAGGTTTGGATATACCTAATTCTATTAAGCAATTTATTTTCATGTACCTGTCAACCTCTTAATGCAGGAAATCTTTACAAGTCCAAATATATTGGGGGAACATACAAACAGTACTAAAAATTGCTCTTGTATAAACTTAGACAGTTGACAGAATAACAGGTCTTGCTTTAGCATGCATTTTTCTGAAGGGTATGAAGTCTGAAACTCAATGTCTGTCCTTATTTAGTGACTTCATTCCTAAATGATTTGGCAGAAAACCACAAATTTTATCAGGAACAAACCAAAAATAAGAAGCAAAAATCTATTAATTCTACAAAAATCTGGACAGTTGAGAGGAATAGTTCAGCCAGGGCTGTCTTTGAGTTTGGTTGAATGAGGCTGCCTCCCTGCAGCCATTCCAATGTCCCATTATTTGGCTATTTCACCCCATTTACCATAAACACTATAATGTGCATACTGCTTTACTTCTATGATGATTTAGATTTCATTTAAAAGTTTTATTTTACATTTTACAGCACAAACACTAATAGAAATCTGCTAAACAAAACAATGCAGTCTCACAATGAAAACAGACCTAGCATTAAAACTTATCTGCCCTTGAAACTCACATTCATTGAAACAGTATTGAAACCCACATACAAAGAAAATATGCCTGGCCAGTGGCAGAAAAAGATTAACTTTGGGCTGTTTTCAAATTCCTGATTGTATTAAATTATATTCCTTGTATAATGCAGTGCAGTTGTTAGAGGGTGTTTTAAATTTGTTTTGAATATTTTTCCAGTAAAGAATGAAACAAAATGCATGCACCAATAATGACAAAACTGCCCCATTCAGAACATTTCCATCATAAAATTCTACTCAAACGTCTACAATCCACCAGTATCAGCAAATATGCACAATCTCTGCAGAAGTAAAAGTCATCTAAACAATTCCACATTAAAGAGATCTGTAACTAATGAAGAGGTTGCTGCTATCAAACAATGTTATATTTCATTGTTTCATCTACAAATAAAGTGCCTGTTGCCCTTGAGGAATAAATTGCCTATTTTACATTAAAAAATGATAAGTTAGTAATACTGCAATAGAGAATGGATAGCAAACTGATAATATGTTCATAGTTACTAGGTATCTCAGTCAAAGAGGACATTCTCAGGACTGCAGCATCCACCCCCTTTAAAAGTACAACACAGTACAGTATCAGCAATGTATCTATACACTGTGGAAGTAGAACCCACAGCCTTCTGCATCAAAAGTAAGTATACTACCTGTTGTGCTATTAACAATGCAAGCAGATTCAGCATAAGCAGCACTAAACTTATCTTCCCCTGAAGCTCTCAGCTACTTGTAAAATTCACTTGACACTCAACTGTATCTTTCAACTTTGCAGCACAAAAAATCTGGAAAAAGCCAAAGCCCAAAAACCAGAGACACATTTTAAGCATTGCTTGTATAATCTTGGAAAGTTGCTAGAATAAAATACTATGGTACTACCATGCATTTCACTGCCACGTCTTGAACCTAGAACTCTGTACACAACAGTCAGAGCAACATACCACTATGCCAAATCAACTGTTTCTTGAAAACATCCAGTCTGGTGGACCCCTGCCATAAATAAACTGTACAACAGAAGGAGGAAGCTACTACATGATAGAGCAAAATCCCTAATAGGGAAGGCATCTCTGATCAGTACTAGCAAAAAATTATGATCCCTCATAAAATCCTCCAAGGCCAGCTTCGAGAGAAAAATTGCACAGGACACCAAAGGCAATCATAAGGCTTTTTTCAGTTATGTTAGGAACCTGGGATGCAACTCCCAGACTTGTTCTGAGTTGATTCTAAACAACAAAAAATACACTGAACCCACAGGCATCGCCAATATCCTGGCAGACAGGTTCAGTGCAAACTTCTCTACCCCCTCCCCCCCAAAAGAGCAAGTATCTATTCCGGCAGAGGGCTGCCTCCCAAACATCTCTGATGTTCAGGTGAAGGCTGCCCTCTCCAAAGCAAAAAACACTGCTTCCATGGGACCAGATGGCATCCCAGGTTGCGTCCTACATGAACTCCAAGAGGAACTAATCCCTCAAATAAAACAGCTATACAATCTCAGCCTCACTACAGGATATGTGCCCACAGAATGGCGTACAGCAACAGTGGTCCCACAACACAAAGGTGGAGCCTCTACGGACCCTGGAAACTATCGCCCCATAAGCCTGACTAGCTTAGTCTGCAAGGCTATGGAGAGGATCATCATGGAGCTCATAAACAAAGACACTGGGGACCTACAGACACTAGATCCTACCCAGTTCGGCTTTGTCAAGGGCAGATCCTGCCTTTTGAACCTGGTTGACTTCTTCGAAACAGTCACCAAAGCCATAGATGAAGGGAAGGTAGTCCACACAGCCTATCTGGACCTTGCAAAGGCATTTGACACAATACCCCACTCGGGCATCATAGATAAGCTATCCAGCTTAAATATAAACCCCTATGTCACAAGATGGGTCGCAAACTGGCTCAAAGACAGAACCCACAGAGTGAGAGTTGCTGGAGCCATGTCAGACTTGAAACCGGTCACAAGTGGCATCCCACAGGGTTCTGTCCTGGGACCACTCTTGTTCGGTATATACTTTTCCAAGGTACAGGCAAACGTGTGAGGACTATGGCTCACCAAGTTCGCAGACAACTGCAAACTGGGCACCATAATCAACTCTCCAGCTGACACAAACATCCTTCAAAAAGGTCTCACAGAGACAGATACCTGGTGCCAGCGCCATGGTTTAAAGCTAAATGCCAAAAAGTGTATAGTCATACCCTTTGGCAAAAACAATGTGCCCACAAATTACCACATAGGCGGAAACCCATTAAGTACAGAGAAAGTTATTAGGGACCTGGGGGACCCAAGTTAATAGCAATCTCTCCTTTGAAAACCACATTGCCAAAGTGGTTAGAAAGACCTTCTACATAGCCCATCTCATCATGAAGGGTTTCACATCTAGATCAAGAGAGGTAATCATGCCCCTTTATTCATCCCTCATCAGGCCCATCATAGAATACAATGCCCCTTTTGGGATGTACCTTACCCGACACCTGCAGCAATTAGAAAGACCCCAAAAGTATCTCACCAAGAGGATCAAGGGTCTCAAATAGATGCCATATGCTGCTCGGTTAATAAAACTCCAGCTCTACTCAGTTGCATCTTACTTCGAGGTGATCTATGCCTGACATACAAAGCTATGTCAAATCCAGAATTAATGGACATGCTCCACCTCAGTAAATCTAAATCCCTTAGAGCCACACACTCGAGGGACTTGAACCTCAGCACAGAAATAAATAGAACTTGCTGGAGGGACAGGTTCATAACCCAGAGGCTCCCTTCACTCTGGAATAGAATTCCAGTTCATGTGAGGCAGAGCACCTTACTGAATCTCTTCAAGAAGAATCTCGATAGGTGGATGGGGGATCGTAGGTTTGTCCCAGGGATTACTCCTGTGTCACTATTAGACAGAGGCACAGTAAACTAAACCTTAAAAAGGGCACAGTATACTCAAATAAAGGGGTGGCGTAAGCCATACAGAATCGGGCTAGGCTTATAATTGCCCCAGGGCAGATAGCCTAGTATGAACCTATGAACCTGTGACTGAAACTTAAATGGATATCATTTAGTGAATTCAGTTCTCACCATACCTCTCAACCTCTTAGTACAAAACACGTGGACAAAGCTAATGATGGGGGAATACTGCCCCCAAACATATTCAGTGAATTCAGTTCTCATCACAGCTCTCAACCTCTTAGCACAAAACACCTGGACAAAGCCAATAATGGGGGAATACAGCCCCAAAAATAGGGACACATTTTAAATATTGATCTTATAAACTTAGAAAAGTGCTAGAATAAAAGGTTTTGTGTTGCTATGTACTTTCTGAGGAATATGAAGTTTAAAATTCAAATGCCTGTCATTATTTAGTGAATTAAATCCAGTCTATGAACCTATGAAAACCACAGATTTTATGAGGAAGAGAACAAAACAAAAATATGAAGCAAAAACTTGAGCAGTTTTTGCAAGTGATGGTGGGTAGGGAATTCTGGCTCTTGCTACCTGTACCCAAGGTACTGAGCCTGAGTTATTCTCTAACCAATACTGTTGCCTGAGTCTCTCTAGCCACCAGGTACATTTATCTGGGGCATTCACACACACACACACACACACACACACACACACACACACACACACACACACACACACACACACACACACAAACTCCATTACCTGTTGAAAGTCCCAGCTGTTGAGGATTCCTGCTTGCAAGCAAGTCCCATAATTCAAATGTTCCTGTGAGAGCAGGCTGGATATCCAGCCTATAGATGTTTTAGTCCGGTCCCCTTCCAGTCTGTGTGGGGCTAACTGCACAGATTTCTGCATTCTGCTGCCTTCTGTCTAATCTGGGCTGCTCTTAACTCAGTCTGGATTCTGCACGCATGTGTGTGAGTTTGTTCTGGGAGTCTTTCATGTTATTTTTTTATTTTTCAGTTTTATTTTCTTTTTTCTGTTTATGTTTTTCATTTTCAGCTGGGGGGCTGCAGTCCTGCAGTCCAATAGGATGAGCCGCCCTTGGCAGTCACCCAGACTGAGTCAGTCAGATGCACAATCTGTTATCCCACAGTATGATCTTTCATTCAAAAGTAATATTTGATGAATGTTTTCTCCCAAAAGGTGATTGTGAAGTTGTCAAAATGTATTTATTCTTTACTTTACTTAACTAAAACATTAAAGTTAATGGAATCTACAGGTACAGAAGTCAAGAATATACAGGCTCCTAAGGAGATCTATTTTATTACTGCAGCCAATTTCTAAAATGATAATTACTGAGGTGAATTTCTTGATTATATTTCTAGTTTTCCCTTGTTCTTCTTATTGTTCTGACCCTGACTCTAGGGCCAGCAGTCTATGACAGGTTCGGAAAATTGGAATCACACAAATGCAGGATCTTGCATTAGCTAATGTGAAAGATGGACAGTGGAGCCATAATGTATCCAGACTGCAAACACTGGTTAAAATGTGACCTTTATTTAAATGTTGTTTTGAAATGTAATTCAAAACATAATCTGTTTGAAAATGTTTAGAAAAGTTGTCACTTCCTCTTGATCTGGGTTGTGGCTGAAAGTTTATGAACCAGTTCACTCACTCTGTTAACAAAGTCAAATAAATAAGTAAATAAACTAGGATCCTGCTTAGAAGACTAGACCTATATCATTGAAATGGTTTGTGTTATGTATGACCTTCCAAAATCGCTAACTCATGAGCTGTAGTACTATATGATAGAGCTGTAAAGTTAATCTAAGATCAGCACAATGAAAGACTAAGTGAAAAGGGGACATAGCCTTGCATCAGCTGGTATGGCAAACTGGGTTACCTGTTCAATGCCATTAGATTTTAAATCTTATATGTGCCAGGTGAAGACCACATACTTAGCCTATAAGGTAAAGAAACAGTCAATATGCAAACCAGAAATTATCCAAGCAGACCTAGAGAAACTTTCCATGGTATAATATACACTTCTTATGAAATATAGTCTGGAAATTACCATAATGGAGAGGCAGAAGCAAGTGGTGTCTCCTGGCAAAAGCTTTACTGGGAAGACCTACAGGACTCATATCAAATGTCACAAATCCTTAAAGTTGATACTCACTTAAAGTGATTATGTTTATACAAATTTTATAGCCCCTTTCTGTGGATAGATATTATTAATAAATAATATGCAAATTATTTATAATGGCTTCAGAAAGACTATGCTATATGCATATTGTTATGTGCATTACGAATATGTCTGAAATTTGAACAAAATTCGGCATAAAAAAACTAGAGGTTTTGATGAATCAGTCTTACGATTAGTCAGAATAAGCAACTCGTTTTTAAGTCTTCCCCAAATTAATACTGAAATAAGTTTATTGAAACATTTATTTTGTTCAGTAACACTCTCAAACACGTTCGACAACATTGGCATTGATATCGATGTTAGTGCTGCAACACTAGTACTGTTAGAAATACATTTCTTAAATATTGAAACCATGGCATTCTTTTCAGACAACTTTTCTTGATTCTGAACATCTAGATTCTACATCCATTTATCTGAAAAGATATTACAACCATTTCTCTAAGAGAAGGTGGTAAATCATACTAACTGTAAAACAAGTTCTTGAGGAACATTAATCCTCTAGCATTTTCTGAAGATGTCTATGATTCCTTCTGTATATTTCATAATTAGAATTTTTCACATAATACGGTTTCAGTCCTGTTGCTTCAGAAATTTTGTTTGAACTAGCATTTTTAAAGCTGTTATTCCATCACAGATATGCTTAGCATCTGTCTGTCTGTCTTTGTGGAAGCACTAAATGTGTTACACTTACAACACTGTAAAACATTTTGCATTCCTACACTTTATTTCTTAATTTGTACATTGAGACAGCTAATGTACCACTTACTGCATAGAATTATGACCAGGTTACCAGTCATAACTATTTGTTAATGTGTTTCAGAAATTAATTCAAGAAATTTGTCTCTAGAGCTTTGCACTTGAAATGAATTTCTTGAATCCATTTTTCACAAGCCACATGACCTAAGATATTTACTGGTTTATTTCAATGTCAAAAATCCTGCGGTAGTGGTGCTGCGGTAGCATTGTTGCCTCACAGCAAGACGTTATTGCGTTCGATTCTCAGCTAGAGCGTCTTCTGTGTGGAGGCATGCGTGAATGGGCGTGCCTTCGTTGAAGGTTGTGCGTCAGGGCTGGTAACTCGGCATGTAAAAATCCACTACCAAACATTAGCGGACCGGAGTTCCGCTGTGGTGACCCCTAACTGGGATAAGCCGAAAGACACAACAACAACATTTCAATGTCAAAAATATTAGCTCATGTTTCCTATGCTTCAAAAATCTAACTCATCTATTTCCCTTTATTCCCTGAATATATTGGCAGAGCGTATGCAGTTATATACATACATTAACTAGTATTTTCAGTGTTTTAAACATAGATTCACATGACATATTGCATTCTGTACTGGTGTTGCATTTAAAAGTAATGTTCTTAAGACAGCTGTGTGGTGCCAAGCACTAAATTCCTAAATGTCCACCAGATGACAGTGATTCAATTAGCAGGAGTAGAAGCTACAGGAACTGGCTTGGCAGGATGGGTCTGAGCACTTACCACTGACATGCCTGTTCTGGAAGAAAGGTTGATGGCTTTGGACTTTGCACTCACCACTGAGTTAGCAGAGGATTACAGGCACTGTAAGCAGCAGGGACATGGATGTAGACTTGGTGGTATTAAGATGTTACATTGTAGCCTTCACCGGCATGCAAGTGGAGAACAAACATGCAAAAGGCAATGTTGTCCTTCGCAGTCCTTCACAGTCGTGTCAGTACACACATCAGCCATCAACAGAGAGGGGTGGGGAAATGAATAACTGCAAAAAATTCCTTCCTGCACCACTCAGAAAAAATGTGCAACTTCTAATAGCTCTGGTGCAGTTAAGTAACACCCTAGCCTGGAGACAATTATGCTTCCTCCTTAAACGTGGACAGCTTTGTGTTTGGGTAGGTTGAGCCAGACCCTTAGGCCATTAGGACAAGGACCACACAAGGAGAAGCATGGACCATACCACAACAGTACAAGAGGTACAGTGGGGAATCTCAGGGATCAAATTACCCTTCATGCCTGCATGGATGATGACCGCCCAGATGCTGCACTCATCCCTGTCTACTTTCATGTCCAAGAGTATGATCCCATTGTGTACAGAATGAGATAATATTCTTTTGGAGCTTTGGAAGTTAGGAGAGAAGAAATATCCCACTTCTCTTCCTTCTTTACCTACTTTCTAGCCTCACCTCAGTTTAGTTGCTTAACATTCTAATGTCCTTTCTTTATATTCTTAAACTAACCTTTCTCTGTCCCAGAATTTGACTGAAATTTAATATCTATATATCCTGCCAGAAAAAGTATCTGGCTTTTACGACATGCATGTTAGGAACTCTCTTCCTACCTTGTATATAATGTACGGTCAACTGTATTGCTTGCCTTTATATTTTGCTTATTTTGTATTTCACATAATGTATTATTTTATTTGTCTCAATATTTGTAACTATTGTTCAATTTAATTCTCTTTATGTGTACTGTGGAGCTTTTCTCCCCGGGCCTCCACTGAAAAAGGGCTCATACCCAATTGGGCTTTCCCGGTAAACAAATGTCATAAATAAATAAAGAGCTGGAAGATTTTGTTTAATAGTATTTTAAAAGGAGAGAAGTAGCAGAATATCTTTGGTGGCTGTATTACCCAAACAGAATAAATGTCCATCAGACCTAGCTTCACACAGACCCATTTCAATTTTAAACCATGATCATACAGTGTTCCCGTCTATACTAGCTAAAAGAATGACAAAAGTCTTGCCAAAACTGATAGATATGAATCACTGCATTTTTGTGGAGGGAAGGCAAACGTTTGACAATGCTAATAGAACAATGATGATTCAGAAGGAAGCAGAATGTAAGAAAACACCACTGTTATCAGTGGAGCTTAATGAAGAGACAACATTCAACAGAGTAAGCTGGGATTTTATGAGTAGGGCAATGGAAGCATTTGTATTCCCTGATACAATAACAAGGTTAATTAAGAGGATATATGAAGGATCTGGGCAAGAATTAAAGTGAAAGGATTCCTCTCAAATAAGTTGTGTATGATCAGATCAAGCAGGCAGGGGTGTTCTCTTTCCCATTTGTTATTTGCTTTATACTTAAAGCTATTGGCAAAGCAAATAAGGGATTCAGAAATTCAAGGATATAGCTAGTATGGTAATCAATAAAGTTAGCTTTATTTGCAATGGTATTAGCTTGTACTTGATGAATCCAGAGAAGGACACTTTGGTGTTGTGGAACATTTTGTGACAGTTTCAAGTCATGTTGGGATATAAAAATGAATGAACAGAATACAAAGGCTATAGCTGTAAATTATGTTCCTCACATTAACTGGTTCAGCAATGCCCATATTTCTGGGGGAACAATAAGATGAAGCATTTAGTAGTATGGAGTAAAACTTTTTTATGGTAGCTAAACATATATGGAAATAGTCTAACAAAAGATAATCCAACAATGTCTAACTGGAAGCTCTTGCTTATGGATATGGATAAGATACAAGCAATGAAAATGTTTTAGTCCCTTTAGTTTTATATAAAGGTCAGGCATATTTTTATCAACCAGAGGAGAGAGAAGTCATGGACAATAATTAATAAAGAATTAAAGAATTTATCCAGGCTGAAGAGGGCAAGAGTTAAGTGTGATAAGTTGATCTTCCCAATAGAACAAAGTGGTCTAGGATTATCTGATGTGAAGGGATGTATTAGAGCTACATAGTTAAGGCTTATATGCATAACATACATAACAGAAGCAGAAGGTAATAATTCAAAGTGGAAAAGTATGATGATGAAGCAGAGGAGGAGTTCAAGAAATAAGGAAAGAGTGAGATTTTGTATGCAGATCCTTGAAGAGAAGGATAACAGCCATACAGAATATTATATTCATAAATATACAGAATGTATTCTAAGAACTAAGCCAACACATGAATAGAGAAAGAGGGTTTTGCCAATAGGGATGACTATAAGCAGGGGCACAAAAATATACAAGAGGGGCTGGAATTTACTGGAAAAAACTGGCAAATGAACCAATATACTGGGAGCAAATAACTAGGCAGTAAAAGCAATAGAGTGGGGTGAGGCCAAGGAGAAGAAAAAGTTTGGGCTACAGGTTAGAGACTGCCTTCCCGATCAGAGATTGGCATCAGAGTATAGGCAAAGAGAAAGGGATAGGGAAATCCTGAGTGAAAGACCTGTTTTGCTATAGCTTTAGTCAAATCTAGAAAGGAAGTTGCAGTTAAAAAGAGATAATTAGTATAGCAATAACCCACGCCTGGGTGTGGGTAATGCTGGATTTACCCACGGTTGGTGTGGTTTGGTCACGAGGGCGAAGCCCGAGTGGCCAAACAAAGCCAACCGTGGGTAAATCCAGCATTACCCACACCCAGAAGTGGGTTATTGCTATTATACAATGACATTATTTAAGGAAAAAAATTACTTTTCTTAAATAATGGCATTGTATAATGCCTCCTTGCTGCCCTTACGCAGCTGTCTGGTATTCTGCGGCAGTTCTGATGTACTGTGCATACGTATGCCTACGCAGTACATCAGAGCTGTGGGCAAAAGCAACGGAGAAAGCAAGATCTCCGTTGCTTTTTAAAAACTGTTTCGCTATGTTAAATGGGTTTAACATAGCGAGACAGCTTTATAAAAAGCAACGGAGAATCTCTGTCGCGAGACATTTTTGAAAAGAGCAATGGAGAAAGCAAGATCTCTGTAGCTTTTTACAAACTGTCTCGCTATGTTAAAGGAGTTTAACATAGCGAGACAGCTTTAGAAAAGCAACAGAGATTCTCTGTTGCTTTTTTTAAAGCTGTCTCGCTATGTTAAACTCATTTAACATAGCGAGGCAGTGTGAAGCAACGGAGATCTTGCTTTCTCCATTGCTGTAAAAAAAAAAAGAGTTATAGTAATGGAAAAAGTCCTGGTGACTGATTGGCAGCGTGCACATTGTAAATCTGAGTTATAGTAATGGAAAAAGGTCCGGTGGCCAGGACTTTTTCCATTACTATAACTCAGATTTTAGTCTGATGCTGAAAGAATGTACGCCTGGATCCCGACTCGGACAAAAAGTTTATTCACACACAAAATACACACACATTAAGCACTTTCATCTGTCAAGCAGACTTCCTCAGAATAGTATAAACTGTTACTGCCTTTCTTAAATATTCAGTTTTGGCGCCAACTTGCAACCATAAATTATTTAAACACATATACACCTAGTTTCTAAACAATAGGTTAAAATATGTTAAAAATAAGTTAAAACATGTTCATATTGTACATGCTGTTCTATTAATCTTTATAAAATCAGCATTACTAATGTATATCGTGATGTATTAAAAAATATTAATGCAAAATAATGTTGGTATTTTAATATAGTGGATGACTATATACAATTATATAAATTCATTAATAAGTGTATAAATTCATTGAACAGTCGTTGAGATTCCAAAACATTTTTTAAAATTATTGACTAGTCAGTTTAAAATGATCTAAAATAGTCTGTAAGATTAGGTAATATAGTGATGTAGATTTACTAATAGATAAATATGTGCATACTTGACGTTGATAAATATATAATAATGCATGAATGTATGAACAATAAATATATCCATATAATAATATATCCATATAAAAATGTGAGAATATAAAAATGTAAAAATGTAAAATACCATAGAATAAAATAAAATAAAATACTTCAAAATGCTTCAAAATGCCTCCTAATATTCACTTGCAACCTTGAGTCTACTTGCTATTTGGTCAAAATAAGATATGGTTTGATACTAATAAAATCATTGATACCTGGATAGGTGGTGGCGTCTAAAAATATTTGCCATCTACTCTCTTTCATAGCCAGCTGGGCTTTAATAAAAAATGTTTTGGAATCTCAATGACTGTTCAATGAATTTATACACTTATTAATGAATTTATATAATTGTATATAGTCATCCACTATATTAAAATACCAACATTATTTTGCATTAATATTTTTTAATACATCACGATATATATTAATAATGTCGATTTTATAAAGATCAACAGAACAGTATGTACAATATGAACATGTTTTAACTTATTTTTAACCTATTTTTAACCTATTGTTCAGAAAATAGGTGTATATGTGTTTAAACAATTTATGGTTGCAAGTTGGCGGCAAAACTGATTATTTAAGAAAGGCAGTAACAGTTTATATTATTCTGAGGAAGTCTGCTTGACAGATGAAAGCGCTTAATGTGTGTGTATTTAGTGTGTGAATAAACTTTTTGTCCGAGTCGGGATCCAGGCGTACATTCTTTCAGCATCAGACTAATTTCTACATTCTGTTGTTGCTAATGAGTAATTTATAACTCAGATTTACAACTTGCACGCTGCCAAATCAGCGTGCACATTTCATTTTTGAATATTAATGGGAGGGTCGTTGTATAATAGGGCATATAAAACATTACACCAAGCTGGAATGGCAAATCCAAATGACCAAAAACATCTCAACACAAAAATGCCATGACGTGTAATTGCTAACCACATAAAACCACCGTATAATAGTATGGTAGGTCCAAAAGGTGAAAAACCAACACTGGAATGTATTCCAAAATTCTTTATTTGTACCAAACAAATGCTTTCGTCCTGATCTTATCCAGGACTTTATCAGAACTAAAACTGAACCACTTCCCTCCCCACTCGGCCTTCCTGAGAACACTGGAAAATATGAAGGTCTCTCCAAACACCATTATATTGGGCGACTTCAACTACCCAAACATAGACTGGGAGCATTACTCTAGCTCCAACACCCTAGCCCAAAGGTTCCTAGAATTTATAAACTCAAATGCTATGGAACAACTTGTTACCACTCCCACAAGAGGGGAAAACATACTGGACCTGATCATCACCAACATGGGGACTCTATGCTCCAGACCAGAAGTGTATCCCTCACTGGTAAGATCAGACCATAAACTAATCTCACTGGATATTCACATCCCGACCCCACCCCCTGCCCAGAAAACCACAGTGAAAAACTTCTCTAAAGCAAATTTTACACACCTCAAAACTGAGGTGGAATCCTTCAAAGCCCGGGCCTGTGGAAAATACAGCCCAGACCACAGAATCCTTTATAAACGCATTCTATGAACACCTTCAGGAATGCATGGATCATCTTGAGCCCAAATAAAACCAAGACCCAATCCTCCAAAGGCAGGCGTCCTGTCTGGTGGACCCCAGCCATAAACAAACTATACAATAGAAGGAGGAAGCTACTAAATGATAAAGCAAAATCCCAAAAAGGAAGGCATCACTGATCAGTATTAGCAAAAACTATGGGCACACATAAAATTGTCTAAGGCCAGCTTCGAGAGAAAAATTGCACAGGACACTAAGGATAATCACAAGGCTTTCTTTAGTTATGTTAGGAACCTGGGTGGTAATTCCCAGATATGCTCAGAATTAGTCCAAAATGACAAAAATACACCGAACGGACAGGCGTTGCCAACATCCTAGCTGGCACGTTCAGCGCAAACTTCTCCCCTCCCCACCAAAAGGCAAATATCTATCCCAGCAGAGTGCTGTCCCCCTGACATCTCAGATGCTCAGGTAAGAGCCGCCCTCTCCAGAGCAAAAACACAGCATCAATGGGACCAGATGGTGTCCCGGGCTGCGTCCTACATGAACTCAAAGAAGAGCTAAACCCAAACATAAAACTACTGTTCAATCTCAGCCTTACTACAGGATATGTGCCCAAAGAGTGGCGTACAGCAACAGTGGTCCCTCTCCATAAAGGTGGTGCCTCAACGGATCCTGGAAACTATCGCCCCATAAGCCTGACTAGCTTGGTCTGCAAAGCTATGGAAAGGATCATCATGGACCTCATAAATAAAGATATTGGGGACCTACAAACACTGGATCCTACCCAGTTCGGCTTTGTTAAGGGCAGATCCTGCCTCTTGAACCTGGTTGATTTCTTTGAAACAGTCACCAAGGCCATTGACGAGGGGAAGGTGATCCACACAGCCTACCTGGACCTCGCAAAAGCCTTCGATACAATACCCCACTCGGGCATTATAGATAAGCTCACCAGCTTAAATATAAACCCCTATGTCACTAGATGGATTGCAAACTGGCTCAAGGACAGAACCCACATGGTTAGAATTGCTGGAGCCATGTCAGACTCCAAACCAGTTACAAGTGGTGTCCCACAAGGCTCAGTCCTGGGACCTCTCTTGTTCGGTATATATTTCTCGGAGGTACAGGCCAACATGGAAGGACTGTGGCTGACCAAGTTCGCAGATGACTGCAAACTGGGTGCCATAATCGACTCTCCAGCCGACACAAGCATCCTCCAAAAGGGCCTCATAGAAACAGACAACTGGTGTCAGAGCCATGGCCTCAAGCTAAATGCCAAAAAGTGTATAGTCATCCCCTTTGGCAAAAACAAAGTGCCCACAAATTACCACATAGGTGGAAATCCATTAAGTACAGAAGATGAAAAAATATTATATATGGCTCTTACTTGCTTCTTGCTTCTTGCCTGGATGGATTCTTGCTAAAATTCAAAGTCTGATTATATTTGCATTCACAGTCTATTGCATACAGAAACTTGCAGAATATACACTGATGAGAGAATATACTTTGCAGCACTTGTCTTTAAGAGCAGTAACCAATAACTTTTATAATAAATAAAACTGGACAAACGTTGCAGCTTAAAAGTACTGTTCCAACTTTACTTCTCATATAGTACAGATGATGTGAGAGATATAACATTTACCTTGGGACTTGTGTCCCTACCAAACCTCTCTCACATAGCTGGATTTATACAGCTCTTTATATACAGTTTTAGTCCTGTAGAAACAATACTAAGCTTCCTTGTTTAACAATGTCTTGTAAGAGACCAGCTTTTCTGACAGTGTGAATATCCTGTAACAGTGTCCTGATGTCCATGTAGAAAAACATATTTTGAGGAAACACATTGTCTGTATTCTATTTGGATCTGTGTATATGACCATATGTTCTTGTACCAATGCTGATAAGCATATCCTGTTTTATGAAGAAAACATATTTTGAGAAAACACATTGTCAGAGATCAGCTTTTCTGACAGTGTGAACATCCTGTATTTTATTTGGATCTTTGTATACTGTTCTTGTCATATCCTGTTTTTCCATGCAGAAAAACATGTCATTGTTCTTTAAAAGCAGATTTTGTATTTTTGCTCTTGCATGCATCTTGTTTTGAGTCTGTAAGGGAAAAATGTCCATTCAGCAGATTCCTTTTCCAAGCCATGGTCATTTAGTATGACTGCTGATCACATATTACTTCAAGCCTTTTCTTTCAGCATATTTACAACATAATTAATTTCAGATTTATATTCATAAAATCTAACAGAAGAAGTAATTAGGGACCTGGGGACCCAAGTTGATAGCAATCTCTCATTTGACAACCACGTGGCCAAAGTGGTTAGAAAAACATTTTATATAGCCCACCTAATCATGAAGGGATTCACATCTAGATCAGGGGAGGTCATCGTGCCTCTTTACTCATCCCTCATCAGGCCCATAATTGAGTACAATGCCCCTTTTGGGATGTACCTTACCAGACACCTGCAGCAACTGGAAAGACCCCAAAAGTACCTCACCAAGAGGATCAAAGGGCTCAAACAGATGCCATATGCGGCCCGGTTAAAGAAACTCCAGCTCTACTCAGTGGCATACCACCTGTTCAGAGGAGATCTGTGCCTGACGTATAAAGCCATGTCCAACCCGGAATTAATGGACATGCTGCACCTCAGAAAATCCAAATCCCATCGAGCTATGCGCTCGAGAGACTTGAACCTCAGCACTGAAATAAATAGGACATGCTGGAGGGACAGATTCATAACCCAGAGGCTCCTTCACTCTGGAATAAAATCCCAGTCCAGGTTAGGCAGAGTCCCTCATTGACTCTCTTCAAGAGGAATCTTGATGAGTGGATGGGAGATCGTAGGTTTACCCCGGGTATCACTTCTGTGTCACTGTTAGATAGAGGCATAGTATACTAACCTCGAAAAAGGGCATAGCAAAATAAATTTAAAATGGGTGGCGAAAGCCAAACACATTCTGGCTAGGCTTATAAATGCCCTAGGGCAGATAGCCTAGTATGAACCTATGAACCTATGAACCTATATATAGGTTTATTTTACTTACCCAAACAGCCACATCACTGACTTTCACTTCACATTTTTTTTTTTATATTTGTTTACTGGGAAAGTCCCACTTGGAACAAAGCCAATTTCCAGAGGAGGCCCCAGGAAAAATGCACCAGACACATAGAAACACATAATTATCTAAACTGATACTAAATTAACCGCTAGTATTTCTTAAAGATACATTCATACATATTTAAAAATCTGTGTCAAATGACATATTCGACATATTCATTAAATTATTATGCATGATACATTATACAATATATAAAAATACATATATACCAGATTAAAAAAAATTATATATATATATATATATATATATATGTGTGTGTGTGTGTGTGTGTGTGTGTGAATATATATATATATATATATATATATATATATATATATATATGTATATATATATATATATATATATATATATATATATGGATCTACTTCTAAATCCTGCAATTCCACAATCCCAAAGACAATAATACCGAGACAATCATGAATATTAAAATACTGAACCATGTAAGTTTTCCCAGGGCAAGAAAACACTTGCCTAATACAACAGTAAAACACAACACACTACCTAATACCCAACTAGGTGGTGGGCTACGCCCCTTATACCCCCCCTTACTATATATACCAAATCCAGATCGTACTACAGTGGAGAAAGGGTATAAATCCCCACCTTACACCATTCAGTATTTTCAGTTTTGTGATTGTCGTCTTGGTACTATCATCTTCAGGATTTTGGAATTACGGTATTTCGAAATAGATCCATATATAGGTATATAGATAGATACATTAGATATAGATATATAGTTACAGTCATTTTATATATATATATATATATATATATATATATATATAGATATATAGATATATAGATATACAAATAAATAGTTACAGCTTAGCTGTTTTAGTTTCAAAACTGGTGTTAGAGAAATAATATAATTTAGTCTTCATTCCTTATTAGAATCTAGGGCTACCTGCCACATCAGTTCCCTATACTCTATTATATCTCCCCATCGGCCTCCTCTAGGATCTTTTTTTTATCTTTTCCAGTACAAAAAATTTGAAAAAACCCTTTTGACACAGTTGTAAATGTTTCACTAAAGCATTTTTTTCATTGTTGTTCCCCATATCGTATATACATTCGTAAATCCGCTTCCTCAGAATTTTCTCTGTCTCGCCTGTATAGAAGGAATTACAAACATCACAAATAGCAATATATATCACCCCACTACTGTTATGATTAAAATGCATTTCCATGGGACTCGTTCTATTCCTGGCTGCAACTACTATCTCTCTTTGATTACTTATATAGGGGCACTGATTACATGTCCCACATTTATATGTACTCACTTTTCCTTGTAGCCAATTGCTATCAATATCTATTTTCCTTTCATAAAAATGTTTAAACTTTTACCTTTTTCATATACCACTTTAGGGTTGCCAGTGAACATCTTAAGGTTGCTCAGGATTTGTTCTTGATTAAATTATAAACATAATGCTTGAGCAAAGCATTTATTGTTTTCATTTTTACTATTACTTTTAAGGTCATTATTCAAAACATGTATATCACAACTAATGGACCTATTCTTGGCCTGTTTTATGATGGGTATAAGTTCCACCCCCCTATCCAGCAACAATCTCCTTTCTTATCCCCTCACCCAACTTCTTGGGGTATCCCCTTTGTAGGAACATGTATTTAATGTTATCAGTCTCCTCCACAAAGTCATTAAACATTGGGATTATCTGTGTGGCTCTTACCATCTGTCTCATTATGATATTTATTTTTTGAAAATATGGGTGTTCCCTATCAAAATGCAAGTATGAATTACAGAAAGTGGGTTTGCGATATATATATTTGGAAATATATTGCTTACTCTCCACACCTTTCAGAATAGATAAATCTAGATAATGTAATTCATTTTCAAATATTTCATGCATAAACTTCAAAAATGTAATAGCATTTTCTAAGTAACCAATAAATTAAATCAACTGATCCTTATTCCTTCCTGTATACAGATATCATCTAAAAATCTATTGTACATGTTACAAAATTGAAAAAAAAAATGGGGAGTTAATGACATACTTCAAATCGTATGCATATAAAACCAAATTAGCAAAGACAGAAGCACATGATACACCCATGGCTGCACCGCTGTTCTGTTGAAAAATTTCACCCTCATAGTATATATAGTTATGTTTTAAAACCGACTGCATCAGGTCACATAACACGTATATCAAGGGCTATTAAAAAATTCATCATTAACAAAATATCCCCAAATTAATCCATCCCAAATCATGTGGGATGACTGCAATGAGATCCTTCATATCTATAGTCTCAAATATTGTATCCTGTTTAAACTCCAAATCATTAAATCTAGCCAAAAACTCCCAAGAATCTCTTGCAATATCTGTTTTTATGTCATGAAACTGTTTTAGTTTCTCATCTATGTATACCACTAAGAAATATGTTTTGAACTATTCACAGTAACAACGAATCTAAGGAGTGGATCCAGTATATCCTTGTGGGCCTTGGGTATCCCAAATATATCTGAAATTCGGGGATGTCTATTAGTAAGAAATTCAAACAATTCTTTATCGATAACCTTTTGCCATAATAAGTCCTGTAACATAAAATGAATACATTGATGGGAAATATGAACTTCATTAATAGAGTCAATACTGTATACCTGTATATCACCCTCATAAAGGGTGTTTAACATTCTACCCACATAGTCCACACTATCCATAATAACAGTACCACCCTCTTTGTCTGGTTTCATAATGCAATTATCAGGATTACAAGACAAGTTTACAAATGTTTTCATCCTTATTTAAATTATAGTGTCTGTTCCGTGAAACTCAACTCACATTCAATAAAATGTTCAAATTGTTGCAGTGTGGGGTGTAAGGGGGATTTAAAATCCTTTTCTTTTTGAATTTATCTTCTATTGTATTTCTTTCCTTATCAAATATCACCTTAAAATCCATTTTTCTTAAAAAAAATTAAAATCCACTATAGTTTGAGCATAATTAAAAGTAGTTGATGTAACAAATGATAACCCTTTTTTAAAAAGAGAAACGTGTATATTATTTAACACAATATTGCTATAATTAAAAACTTTAAAATTCCCAAATAACACCATCTTGTGTGACTGGTATTAATAAAAGAAGATGACTGTGTGCATTAATGCTAGTACTAATACCTTTTAGCTTCTTCTTCATCCTTATCCATCCCTTCCTCCTCAGTATTGACCTTGAGACTTTCTCCTGTGAGTTGACATGTTTTTTGTTTAAATGTTCTGATCGATGTAAAGGGGAAAACTCTAAAGGGTTATCCAAATTAACTACAACATCCTCAGAACCATCATGTCCATACATGGTATTGTCCCTAACCACTTCATTTTCTGTTTGTCTATGATTAACATTGTCCCCTACAACTGTCCCCCTTAACCCAAAATCCATAGTTTTAGTGAGAGGGTACACCATATTACATTCATAGTTACCCTTACTGCTGGATAACTTAATTAATTTTCAATTCTTTGAAATAGCACATTTATTTTCTACTTCCACGAAAGTTTTATGAAATAAACTTTTGTATTAGTCTAGGGTGAATAAAATCATTCTTAATTAACTTGTTTAAAACTTCAATATCTAAATATAAACTATTCATACAATGCTCATAATGTGCTATAACAGCTCTCATGAGCTCACATCCCCGTCCTACCAAACATATGTAACAATTCTAAATAGAATACACTGCCCTTTGTAACATTATTTGAAAACTTAAACACTCTAAGTCCCTTTGGGACCAGTTTCCTTTTTGTGTATTCTTTTAAAAAACAATTATCCAAATGCAATGATCTGTATTTAAATAAAAACCATTTAAACTTACTAATATTGTCCATATAGGACAACGAAGTGTCAGAATGTTCATTAGTCTATAGTAAACAGTCCAGTTGTAACCAAGCTTTTAAATCTCTCTCACTATAATTTGCTCCCAAATTGTCCATATTGGAAGATAAGCACTCATTACATGATGTTGAACTCCACTGTCTGAAATACTCATTTCCGAAACTTTTCCTGATTGCAGGGTATATTTGTAACATCCTCAGAAGTCTGTGTGTCAATGGGAAATGAGGAAAGTGATTGACTAAGTAGCCCGACCAACTGGGTAATTTCTCCCACAAGTCTTATATGGTATTTTTATGTGGTTACCCATTACACATCATTGGTGGCATTTCTGTGTTGAGAGGACATATAAAATATTACATGATAACTATAAGAATCAGTCAGAGGAGGTTAGAAAAGATGGGGAAAAGAGACAGGAATGTGCCGTTTGTGAGGGAACAATGGGAGGACATATGTATGGCTCCGTAGTGTGCATCAAAGTCCAGAAGGTTTAAAATTTTTGCTGGGAAATGTTTGCATGGGTATTTTATACCCCAACCAGACTGCAAATAAATTTTCTTTAGACAGATAGCAAGCATTGGAGATGTGATGTGAAAGAAAGAGGTAACTGAGAACATGTTTTGGGAGTGTAATGAGCTAGCAGATTTTAAAAAAATCTCTACATAATACTCTTGTCAGAAATATTAATGCAGCAAATGGATGTAACTAAGGAATTATTCTTTTGAACTGGAGCACAGGATTTGAATTGCCAAGACACGGTAAGGCATTATTAAGATTAATTCTACTTGCTGCAAAAACAGCAATTACCAGAAAACAAAAATCAAAATTTAAATGATTAAATTAAACCAACTGCAAATAAAATATTGACTATTGTAAAAGAGATAAAAGAACTCTTTGGAAAAGGGAAGGAGTTAATTACATAGAAATAAATTTAAATTTGTAGGAACAAATCATGCAAAATAATGCTCAAGAAGAGGAGTGAGGTTTAATAAAACCCAGGAATTGAGTAATTTATGTAGTGCTGGCCTAAATGAAAATTGCTATAAAGAAAGAAAGAAATCACATGTGCAATCTATATTGTATGTAAATAAAAAATGTTAATAAAGTTTTCTTTCTTTTCTATTAATGTATATGTGTCTCTTAACTGATCATTTAGTATAGCTGTTATAAAAAGTATGATATCAATGTGGCTAAATTCCTGTGAAGAGACAGGATTTCCTCACAGGGTGATGTGCAGTACCAAGCAAATGAGATGAAGAAGGGAATAAATGGACAAACTGAACAGTTGGCAGGCACAAGAGGCAAAAATATATAGAAAAAATAATGCTCTTGCACAAGAGGCAAAAGTATACAGAAAAAAATAATGCCCTTGCCATGAATCATCAGTTTTTCTAACCAGTGATCCAATTACTTGCTATGTCCTATACTGAACTCAAGTTATATATTTATGCTACACACATAAACTTTTCAGCTTTGTAGAGCAGTAACATGCAAATCTTGAGAATTAACTTTATCTCTTTGCTTACATACTTTTGCAAAGCAATTATCACCCCAGCATATCCTGCAGATTCAACTATAAGCTTTATATTACATTTTCTCATACCTGCAACCACACTTGGCAAGTACAGCTTTATTTTTATTTGTGAAAATGCTTCCATTAACAGTCTTTGATTACCCTGCAGTTTTTCTACAATTGCCTCCATTTTATTTCATTTATTTTCTGTAGACTTCATTTTATTCTCATTATCAGTTACTGCATTTATTATATACACTTCCACTTCCTTTAACTGTGTATTCATAAGTTTACTCACTTTACACATGGTCAAATGTTTTTTCTAATGCTAAATCATCAGATTATCTTAGCAGTCCAGCTCTTATTGGATCATTTTTATGCTTCCTACAGTTTTGTCACATAATTAAATCACTCAAGTTACTAAACTCATAACTTTTAGCTCAGCTTTTGAGCAAGTGTTTATTGCTTCATGCCCTCTTTGATTTCCGGTAAAAAAAATATGTTATATATGGAAGATTCTTAGGGTCTATATTAGATCAGTGAACGCTTAAAAAAGCAAACGCTGATTGATCGAACTTATGTAAGCGAAAGCTTAAAATATCGAAGCAACAGAAACACGAAATTTTTCCTAGGGAAAGAATTTGGTTGTCTGTTTCTGTTGCTTCGGTATTTTCAGTGCTGTGGTGGAAAGTTACGTGTCGGGTTCAGGTAAGTGTGCGATTGTGTGGATGTGAGTGTTAGGGCGGGTTAGGTGAGTTAGGGTTAGGGCGCAGGTTAGGTATGTGTGCAATTGTGTGGACGTGAGGGTTAGGGTGGGTTAGGTGAGTTAGGGTTAGGGAGCGGGTGAGGTGAGTGCGATAGTGACAGACCTTAGGGTTAGGGTTTGGGTTAAGATAAGTGGATAGTTAGTGGTGTGTGTATAGTTTAGTGTAGGGTTAGGTGTCAGATTTTAGGTGTATGTGTGTGGATTGCTGTTTGTTTGGTGTGCTTGTGTTGTGTGTATGTGTTTTGGATGAGCGATTGTTTTTTGCTAGGAAAAAAATTGCTGTTCTGACAGTTCGAGATTGTAAGCTTTTGCTTACATAAGTTCAATCAGTCAACGTTTGCTTTTTTAAGCATTCGCTGATCTAATATAGACCCGATTCTTACTTTGGTTCACTGTCTTTCAATACATCTAATCTGTCTTTTTCCTGCTTTCTTAGATTAAAAGTGTTAAACACCATTATATCCTCCTCACCTGCAATTCCCAAGAACAATGCACAATGAACTTTCACTGGGTTCTTGGTTTCTCTGCAGTTCCACATGTGGTGAGATGGTTTACCTTCAATCCTCCAGAAGGGTCTCACGGAGACAAATACCAGGTGGCAGAATCATGGCCTCAAGCTAAATGCCAAAAAGTGCATAGTCATCCCCTTTGGGAAAAACAAAGTGTCCACGAACTACCACATAGGTGGTAATCCACTAAGTACGGAAGATGTAATTAGGGATCTGGGGACCCAAGTAGATAGCAACCTCTCCTTTGATAATCTCAGTGCCAAAGTGGTTAGAAAATCCTTCTATGTAGCCCACTTAATCACAAAAGGGTTCACATCTAGATCAAGAGAGGTTATTATGCTCCTCTACTCATCACTCATCAGGCCCATAATAGAGTACAATGCCCCATTTGGGATGTACCTTACACGATACCTGCAACAGCTGGAAAGACCATAGAAGTACCTCACCAAGAGGATCGTGGGCCTCAAACAGGTGCCCTATGCAACTTGACAAAGAAACTCCAGCTCTACTCAGTTGCTTACCGCCTACTCAGAGGTGATCTCTGCTGACATACAAGGCCATGTCTAACCCGGAATTAATGGACATGCTCCGCCTCAAGAAAACCAAATCTCTTAGAGACACACGCTCTAGGGATTTAAACCTCAGCACAACAATAAATAGGACATGCTGGAGGGATAGATTTCTGTCCCAGAGACTTCCCTCGCTCTGGAATAGAATCCTATGTTAGGCAAAGCCCCTCACTGACTCTCTTCAAGAGAAATCTTGACGAGTGGATGGGAAATCGTAAATTTACCCCTGGGATCACTTCAGTGGCCCTGCTGGACAGAGGCTCAGGAAACTAACTAAAGGGGAGGCGAATGCCAACACATTCTGGCTAGGCTTATAAATGCCCTTGGGCAGATAGCCTAGTACCTACCTATGAACCTATGAACCTATAATGTTGACAGGCACATCATCGAAACAACTTCCAGACTGAGACTTCTCAAAACCGCAAACACCAATATTCCAAATCACAAAATCTCACCCCCTTTTTGACCCATGGTAGCATTTGTTTCAGGTGTGGAGCTGTCGAAAATGTCGAAACAGTGAACGTCTGTTTTGTTCGGCTTTCTGACATGTCGGTGGTGCAGAATTCGCAGAAACAGTTCGACTATGTGCACATTGAAGGATGTGCTTTCAACATCATGAAGGTAAACCGGTGAGATAGAATTTAAATTCCTAGTTCCAGATGTACGAGTTTTATACTACTTATCATGCAGCTTGAAAGACTTTAGCTGAATTAGAAACATTCTGAACCAAAACGAAGAGTTTTAGAAAGGCATACGATTAAAAAGATTTGTAGTTTAGCTACTTTTACAGCCAAGATACAATTACTATGTATATGTAAAATGTAAAATACTATTATTTAAAACTTTAAGCATAATACTGTAAGGGAAAGTTGTTGCAGCATTTATTTTATCAAAATATGCAAAAGACAGAGAGAGAAAGAAAGAAATAGACTAGTTTGTAGTACTTTCTTTCAAAATACAGAAAACAAAATACTTGCTGACTTTCTCAAACTTCTCCACATAGTTATGCTGCTTGCAGACCAGAACTCATACCTCGCACTGGAAATGATAAAAGTGTTTGTCCTCATTTCTGAAGTTTATAAGATGAATATACAACAGATGGGTAGCTCCTGATGTCATATGCTTAAATCTCATTTATGACACCACCTAGTATATACTTCTTATGAAATATTTTCAAAAGTGGTTGCAAAAAAGAGGCAGACGTAAGTGATACATCTACATCAACAACTTTACTGGTAAAACCTAGAAGAGTGAAATGACACTGTGCACATTGCATTTAAACATAACAGCCATTTACAGTGATGTTATGCTTTCATATACATAGTCTGTACACACAAAAATAGACTACATCTAACCCATGATTCAGCTGGTAATAGAACAGACATGCAGGCTGCAAATGGACATAGCACTATTAAGTATACCTGCTTTGTCTCTATAAACACATATTTGTGAGATATCTGCAACAAATAAATGGACAATTGAAATGCAACTGAATCAGCCCAATTTGTTGCCCACCTCAAACGTTTAACCTGCTGCCTAAAATAACAGGTTTACAAAATTCTGGGTTTGCCTGCTCTATGCATTACACATGTCTGCCCCTGTTATCCAGAATTTACACAGAATAAATTATTCCCACCAATAGTCTACAACCAATCTAGTTGGATCAGTGGTACAGGAATGATATAGGGTTACATTTCAGTGTCCTAAAATTCTTGACCACTAGATCACTCAAACAACTAGCAAATAGAAGACATACTGGAAGGGTCAATGTCCTCTACCAATGAATGAGTATAAAATGGCCAGAGTTTCATTTCATCATATAGATTTCCACAAGCTGCAACTCATCAATCACTATTTCGAATTGAGAATCCCTGCTGGTGTGGTATTTCTCCACTAGCCATGGTTCAGTTTTGGGGTATTTCGTTTTACACCTTGGTTATGCCACCATGGAATTAATTTATGAACTATAAGGGTGTGGAGATGAAACCCTCACAAGAAGTGTGCAGGGTGATTTCCACCCTGTTAAAAAAAAAAACTTTTTGGTTTCTTGTATGTGGTTGAAGCTTTGACCAGTTTATCTTGAACAGTTGATGTATTGATTTATGTGGACTCATACAGACATAAGGCAACCACGATCACTTAACCCAAATAGTAATTACCAGACACAATAGACCACCAAAGAAGTAATTAGGAGCATACCACATGTCTAGAAGAAGGACTAAAGCCATCACGCATAAAGAATGGAGATTAGATGTGTGTAAAAGATGGGAAGGTACTCTAGAGACTATTAAATCACCAGTGGCAGCAACCCAATATGAGGAAAAGTAGATTCCTTGCACACAACACATAGATAGGTTATGTTTAATAAAAACAATTCAAAAGGAGTACCTTGGGAATTAGCACTTTTAATAATTCTGTACAGAGTGTCTATGTATGGAGTGAGGCAGTTTGCAGTAGAGTAGAACTCAGCATGTTTGAAAGATGCATAACAATTTATATGTGGGGGAGGGGTGCAAGTTCACCCAACAGCCAGCATCTGCTTCAAAGCTGTTATGTTTCTTATGGTATCCAAGTCTGACTCAGGACTTCTCATCAAATCTGGCAGCCCCAACGGGGACAAATTTGGACAAATTTTAAACTTTTTTTAAATAAGAAAGCTTTTATTGTCACTTAACCAGTGTTACATAATGTAACCATTAAGTATTTCAGATACTGAGCCAGAAATGTAATAATATAAAATTAGTAATTATACCTCCCGAATCAAACCTCAAATGCTTTTTAAAATCACCTTTAACCTCATATATTGTCAGAGACATGTAGATTTGTATGTAATAAATATAATAATAATGATACATACATAGTTTCATATTTAATATTCTATATGCAGTGTCATCATGGATATGGGGATCATCATTCCAAATAGTGCAGTAATCCCACATTTAGTCATAGTCAATAGAATGTTGAATTTAAACATTCTTGAATTAAACCCTTATACCTAGATAAACAACTAGAGTTTCATTAACAAAATGCAACCTAAAGATACTAGTGACGCACTGATTGTTTTAATTCTAGATTGCTTTTTTTATTGTCACTATGCACTCAAGATCCATATATGTTCATCTATATATATTTCTAAACACACACACACACACACACACACACACACACACACACACACACACACACACACACACACACTGCAATAAAAGTCTATGCACTATAATTATTATCTTTAAAATCAACCATTTGAGCAACCCTGAGTGTATTACCTAAATGCTTAGTGCAAATCCAGGGGAAGGGGTGGCAAATCTCATCCAGAGCACCCACAGATATTTTCTCCAATAACTACTATGTTTTATGCAACTTCTCTCTATAATGTATCTTTATACACAAGCCAGTATAATCTCTTATTTATGAATGTCTGTCATTATGCTCCACAATTAAAACCTCTTCCACGTTGTAATCTTTTGCATCACGGTTGAAACATCGTTTATATGTGTTTTTGTGCTTTCCTTTGTTTGACAACAGCCTTCTCAGAATTAGTGGCAATAAGGCAACCTCACTCTGACTTACCCCTTTCCAGTTAGCATGCCCTAACAGAAAGAAACAAATCAGATGGAGCTGCAAACTCTGTGGTCATAAGTGATTAAGGAGGTCTTGAAGAGTTTTTTGAAGACAGGTATGAAGCTGCATTCCCAAAAAAACTAATGACGGGTGCCTTTATGTTCTATATTGGCAATAGATAGCTGAAAAAGCAAGAAAATGCTGAAGCCTACTTGGCATTTAAAAACCTTGTTTTAATATTTCTAACCAGATATTCTAAATCTCCTTGATTTTTGTCACAGCTACAGCAGGAGGCAGACTTGCACCCACTTATCTTGATCAATGTGTATGTATTAACAATAAAAAAAAGGAGTCTGGTTCTCCTTGGAGCCTTACAGTGGCAGTGAAAAATTTTAGTACGAGACATTTGAAAGTGAAAGGGGCAGGGATATTACTGTTAACACTGTTTTTAAAGCACTCCCCATTTTCAATTGAATTTGTACTTATTTTAAAATGAACGAAGCTGCATTTTATTTTTCTCTACGTTATGGTTCTTGTCTCTTCAAGACATATAGATTTTGAGCTGTTGTATATGCACAAATTCAAAGTGTGAAAAAGCCAGCTCAAAAATGTAAATAGTTAAAAAAAAAAGGCTAAACAAAGTATTGTGCATTTATTGTCAGGTTTTTATTATATTTAAATTTACTGGTATACCGTACTCCACCTTGTAAACAAAAGACTTATCCTGCAAGTAGAGTGGAGGAGCAGAGGCTGCGGCTTTCCTAGATTGTACTTTGCATTGCTGTCTTTTTTTGTTGAATATTAAATCTTCATTTCCATGACAGTAAAAAAAATGTCTAGCCCTCTTTAAGAGAAACCTGGATGACTGGATGGGAAACAGAAAATATATCCCTGGGATCCCACCTGTGTCCCTGCTGGACAGGGGAAACAGGTGCTGACTTTGAGAGAACATGGACAAAATTCTTGGCTAGGCTTATAAGGGCCTCCGGGCCAATAGCCTAGTATCATCCTATGAACCTATGAACAATTATTGCCACTGCATCACCACTCCCTCAACAAACCCAAGACTTGGAATGAAGTACTTGTTTATAAATCTGGCTCAGTAAATATTTCCTATACGCTAGCTCAGACCTGGTATCAAGCATAAAACTAACCCAGTGAAGATGATGTTGAGCCTCTGATGTCATCCACATAAGGCTGCAAAATCTGCTTTCAATATTTTTATATCAATGGTAATACCACTGGGTAAGATTACATTTTAATTTTGGTTGACCCCATGTTAAAATGTCTTCCTCCTTAGCATCTGTTCTCAATACTTGATTAGGGTATGCATCCTCAGCCATGCCCTCAGGTCCTCATTTTCTGCATCATAACCAATCTGACAAGTTTTAAGGAATAATGGAGCATCCAGTCCCAGATTCCCAGGCTAAATATGACCCACTACAAGTTCAGATCAATATTTTCTATAAAATGAGAAACTGTCCCTGGGATCCAAACCAATACCAAAAAACAACTCTTGCCAGCTCCTTACTATAGTGCTCCAAATGAGGCAATAATTCTTTCCATCTGTAGTTATATGTTTCCCTTTGATACAAAAAGCCACTCTAATCTGCTTTCTATGATATAAATTAAAAAAAGATATAGTTCCATACTGGATAGCCCAAGTTCCCCCATTTCAATAGACATAATTAGTTTAGTGAAACAGAGTTTAATGAAACCAGTGTCAGTGGCACAAGAGGTAGCACACTTGCCTTTGGTGCAGAAGTCTGTGGGTTCTATTCCCACACCAAGCAGATCAATTGCTAACACTATAGTGCAGTATAAAGGAGGAGGATGCATTCCTGAATGTGCCTTTCTAAAGATGAGACATTAAACCAAGACCCTATCTGCTTAAGTTGGTAGCAGCGCAGGTGGATATGAAAGATCCAACAGCACTTATACAAAAGAGTGCAGGACATTCTTTGATGCTTAGGCCAAATTTCCCCTAGCAATATAAATACCACTTCAGGTCTCCCCTGAAAAGAGGCTACTAACTTAGTGGGACTAAGCTGGTCAAAAAAAGAAAAATAAAAGCTGATGGGCCAGATTCAATAATGCCTACAGTAACTATACACACTATTTATTCAAGAGCATTCCTACCACATTTTTTTGTGCTTTCTTATCACTCAGAAAGATTACACTAAGCATACATGTAGTCTACACTTTGTGGTAACCTTTATGAATCCCTGTTGATATTTAAAGCTGCATAAAATCAGTAGGAAAACTAAAAATGCCTGTGCTGTCTGTTCAGTCAGAACAGTGTACACTTAGTGTAAGCGTTATTGAATCCTGGGGGATACTTTTATTGCCACAGCTGAAGTGTATTACTGTAGATGGTCAACTAATGCACTGTCTTACTGGCATACAGGGTACCCTGCTATCCTATCTCCGGTAGTCTACCAAGGCTCAGAACTCTTCCCCCTGCTTGTCTGTTGGTGTGATCGACCAATCACCTGAGAGTACAGGGACCGACTTTCAGACCCACAGATAAGATCACTACAGTCTTCCACTGTCACAGTAAGAGAAGGATCTGGATATTTCAGTTGCTATGCTCAGATAAGAAACACTTTTGGGATCATATTTTCTCCCTTTGTTTGTTCTATCAGTGCTTGAATAGAGTATTCTGCTGCTTTGACTGTTTTTTTTTTATTAGAAATTTTGTATATGGTTCTGACCTGGTTCAAGGCTCCAGAGAGCACCCCTGCAATACCAGGCTACAACTCTTACCACACTTTTTGGCCACCAAACCAGGATCGAAACACTAAAGATGGAGGAGTGTCCATATACACCAAGGATATTCACACCTCCAGGCTAGTTGCCCAACACAATGCATCTGAAATTCTCCAGGTGCAACTAACACTAGGTAAGACTGCAATCCAAATTGTAGCTTGCTACAGATCCCCCACCATGCCCAAAGATTCTCACTACACCTTTCTAAACCTATTGGAAAATATTAAGATACAACCAAACACCCTAATACTGGGTGATTTCAACTACCCTGCCATTAACTGGAAAAATTACTCATGTACCAACACCTTTGCCCAACAGTTCTTGGACTTCATAAATTCCAACGCCCTGGATCAACTAATCCATAGTCCCACCAGGAGCTCCAATATCCTAGATCTGATAATTACCAACATGGGAAATCGATGCTCCACACCTATCTTCACCCCCTCATTGGTCAGGTCAGACCATAAGCTAATCACCCTTAACATCCACATCCCACCCCCACTCCCCAGTAAGGAAACCTCCATAAAAAACTTCTCCAAAGCCAACTTCATGCTACTCAAGTCAGAAGTGACAAACTTCATGACAACCATGCAGACGGGAACTGAAAGTTCGACTGCTGAGTCCTTCATAGGTTCATAGGTTGGTACTAGGGTATACGCCCTAGGGCCTATACAAGCCTAGCCATAACAATTCCCTGGCTATTTCTTCCCACACTATTTACTTCCCTGGACCCCTGTCTAGCAGGGCGGCTGACATGATCCCTGGGGTGAATTTCCTTTCTCCCATCCAATCATCAAGGTTCCTTTTGAAGAGGGCCAAACAGGCACTCTGCTTGACATGTATGGGCAATCTATTCCAGAGTCTGGGAAGTCTCTGGGTCAGGAACCTATCCCTCCAGCATGCTTTGTTTATTGTGATAACAAGGTTTAGATCCCTGGAGCATGTGGCTCTGAGGGATTTGGATTTCTTTAAGTGTAGCATGTCCAACAGCTCTGGGTTGGACATGGCCTTGCATGTTAAGCAGAGATCGCCTCTGAGTAGACGATATGTGACAGAGTGTAGCTGGAGTTTTTTAAGGCGGTCAGCGTAGGGCATCTGCTTTAGGCCTGTGATTCTTTTAGTGAGGTATTTCTGCGGCCTTTCCAGTTGTTGCAGATGTCTTGAGAGGTACATAGCAAATGGGGCGTTGTATTCTATAATGGGTCTAATAAGGGATGAGTACAGTGGGACAATGACCTAATTTTTCTGGATGAAAAGCCCTTAGTGATGAGGTGTGCCACATAGAAGGATTTCCTGACTGTTGTGGCGATGTGGTTATCGAAAGTGAGACCACTGTCCACCTGTGTCCCTAAGACTCTTATCACACTTTCAGTGTTTAGTGTACTGCCACCTATATGGTAATTCACTGGTACATGTTTTTTCCCAAAGGGGATAACTGTACATTTCTTGGCATTGAGCTTGAGCCCATGGCTCTTGCACCAAGCATCTGTTTCTATAAGGCCCTTTTGTAGAGTATCCACATCATTTGGGGATTCAGTAATGGCGCCCAGTTTGCAGTCTTCTGCGAACTTTGTTAGCCAGAGTCCCTTAGTGTTGGCCTGTACTTCAGAGAAGTAGATGCCAAACAAGAGCGGTCCCAGGACTGTACCCTGAGGTACTCCACTTGTCACTTGTCTGGTGCTGGATTTGGAGTTGGATACTTTTACAGTGTGGGTTCTATTAGTAAGCCAGTTAGCAACCCATTGCAGTGTCAGAGACTGCTCAGTCAGCTTCCTCTGATGATGATGAAGTACAGAAACACAAACAGATGTTTTCTTTTTCCAAAATGCTGGCTAGATTTAGGGATGTATTCAGTTGTAGGCAATCTTTGTCTGCTCTCAAGGTCAGCAGGGTATAAGATCTTTTGGAAGATGACCTGGACACTGTCTTTCCATTTCTCCATTAATCTGAGTGCTGGAGGATGTTTTTAAGAAAACTTGCAATTCTCTTCTATTGAATTAGTCCTTTCCAGAAAAAAAATGTTTAAGAAATTCAGGGTTGGCTCAACCATGCCTGCTCTCCAAGCCCCCTTGTCTGCAGATCTTGCTGCTGTATCCCCAGCTTCCTCTTCCAACAAAAAGACTATGCCTTCATCAAACCCAGTCCCTTCAGATAAGCTAGGCAAGTGACTGGAATCTTAGTAAAAGAGGCTAGTGCAGTCCAACATGATAGCCTTTAAGGTGTTTAACTACCAGGGTTTATGTTGAAGTTTGTGTTGAGGTGTACATCTAGTTTAGATGAGTTTGCTGCATCATTACCTGCTGAGCAAAAAGTATGCATCAAAGATATTGTACCCAGTGTTTCTCAAGTGGCTAAATATGCTTTAAAGAGTGCCTTGGAGGGGTCTGATATTGTTGGTGAGAAGGAGGTATGCTTGGTTGCACAGTCAAAACATTTCTAATGAGTTAAAAACGAGATTGTGAATGTTCCACTTGATTTTGATTGTGCGTTTTGATAAAGCAGCTAATCAGATCCTTAAGCACTGCAATGACAGAGGTAAATTGATGCAAGGGGTGTCTCAAATGTTCCATATTCCCACGTTTCCCTCCAATGTGCAGGATAATTTTTGAAGGCCCAAAAACAGAAGTCCCAGATGAACAAAAGCCAAGGCACCAGAATGAAATGGTAAGATGAGAATTCTGACAAACCTAACAAGAGGTCTTCCTTTCCCAGAAAGGATACCCCCCTTCCAACCTGTGACTATGCTGAGATGTGGCACCCATCTCTCCCAAGTCCCCCCTCTGGGTGCAAGATCTCAAAAGTTAGCTTTCAACAAGGCAGCCTGATCATCTTTAGTTTCTTGCCTATTCAGCCTGGTGGATTTCTTCAAGAACTTCATCACAGCAATGGACAAGAGCAAAATGGTGTATACTGCCTAACTTGACCTTGCCAAGGCATGTGACACAATACCCCTCCTGTGCTTTGTAGAAGAGCTCATTAAACTAGGTATAGATCCCAACATCACTTGCTGGATAGCCATCTGGCTTACAGACAGGATCCAAGAAGTTAGAATAGGGGAGCTTACCTCAAGAAATAGGCTGGTTACTAATGGTGTGCCTCAAAGCTTAGTGCTGGGACTGGTCCTGTTTGGCACCTAATTCTCTAAGGTCAAGACAAATGTCAAGGTCCTCTGACTGACCAAGTTTGCAAATAATTACAAATTGGATGCAGTCACTCAATCACCCCAAGACATAACTGTCCTCCAGAAGGACTAATAAGTGGTGCCAGAGTCATGCCACAAAGCATAGCACAGTATCTTTCAAAAAGACAGTGACCCCATCAAACTACTACATTGACTATACACTCCTAAGAGTAGACGCTGTAATCAGATATTTTGGAACGCATGTAAACAGTGATTTCACATTTGACTGTCATGTATCTACTGTAGTGATGAAATCATTCTATGCTGCACAGTGTATAAGTAGGGGGTATGACATCTAGAGCCAGACATGCCATTGTTCTATTGTACTCTGCTCTCATATGACCAGTCATTGAGTACAATGCCTCCTTCAGGTGTGTATCTGGCCAGGCATATGCAGAAAATGGAGTACCCACAGAGATTCCTCACAAATGAATACATCATGTGGAAAACAAGACCTGTGCAGATCACCTCAAAACCATGCCTTTCTATTCAGTCTCCTACATGCTGTTGAGGGGTGACCTATGCCTGGCCTACAAAGCATCCTCCGATGCAGCCATAATGCTTTCTTTCAGAAGTAAAAGCCAGTACCAACGGGCTCTAGCTGATTAAGTTTGCAAATGACTGCAAGCTAGAAGTAGTCATTGAATCCGTAAATGACTTAGCCATCCTGCAGGAGGGTTTGTACCAAATAACTGTTGCCAAAATCAGGGAGTGAAACTAAGTGCCAAAACATGCATTACTATATCCTTTGGGAAGTTATATACCCCAGGAAAACTACCACATTGACAATGTACCCTTAAGAGTTGACCCAGTTGCCAGGATTTGGGAACTTAAGTGGACAGTGGACTAACTTTCAGCCAACATGTGTCCATTGTCTTAAGAAAGTCTTTTTATATTGCACAGCTTATAAACGAAGGGATTGTATCTTGACCTATGGATGTCACTGTTCCCCTTTACTCAGCCCTCATTAGACCAATCATTGAAGTATAATGTCTACTTTGGCATGTATCTATCCAAACACATGCAACAGCTGGAATGCCCACAAAGATATCTTTCTAAAATGATACAAGGCCTAAGCAATATGTCATAAATGGACTGGCTCAAAGCCCTATCACTATACTCTAGTATCCTACACACACTGCTAAGAGATAACCTGTGTCTAGCATTCAAGGCATCCACTGACCCAGTACTGACAGATTTAGTGCACATCAGCAAGTCAAATAGCATCTTAAAACTCAGTCTAGGGTCCTAACCAACATCAACAGACCAGTTTGGAGGGACAGGTATATCTCTCAGGGGATACTACTGCTCTGGAACAGACTCCTCATCCACCTAAAACAAAGCTCATCCCTGTTGATATTCAGAATGTACCTCAGGACTGACCCCTGTACTACTAATGGACATAGACAACTCCCAAATGCTTTGTGCCATGCATGAGTCCACTCAAAGTATGTATATAGTATGATCCCTGTTATTCTCATTAGGGGTGATGCATAATTATTGACCATAGGATGAATAAGGCTAATCTAAATTGAAATGGGATAGGTTCATTTGAGCACTGAAGGGGAAATTGGCTAGGCTTAAAATGGCCCTCAAGGGCAGCTAGTCCAGTACTTACCTATTAACCTATAATGGACCTGTTGCACATCTATTAAACAAATAGCATTAGGAAAGTCTAATCCAGGGACCTAAAACTGTTGCAACTGCTGGATTTACAAGGTAAGTGTTGAACCTGGAGTGTATTGTGTAATAATACAAAAGAATGTCATATCCTTGCATGTTGTTACTTGGTAGTGTAAGCAAGTGAAAGGTGGGTGATTTGTACAGAAATGACTTTAAAATATGACAGCAGAGATTTGTGTGACTTATATGTGTCCATTATTAAGTAGTAGGCCTCAGGCATCAAAGATTCACACAGTCATACCTCTCAAAAGTACTAATGATCACCGAATGTCCTCAGTTTAGCAACATACTTTTGTACTGGAAAATCATTAAAGAGAGAAGTTAGAAAATAATGAGACACATTTCACTTTCAGACTTCACAAAACTCACAAGATCATTAACAATACTGATGCACAAAATGTTTGATGCTATCAACTATCTAACTTTCTAAGACCAATATAAATCAAAGGTACAATTACCAATTCAACCTCACAAATGCAGATATACTAAGCACTAAGTCAGCTATGCACCCTGAGCATCAGGCACAAATACGTATCCCTGAATCCAAAAGACAGAAAACAGGGATATTGCGCAGTTATCATCACTTGCGCAAGGCGTTGTGTGTGGTTGGGGGGGGGGGTAGGAAGCCTAGGCTGACACAAAAGGTTGGTGAGTGTATGTGAGTAAGAAAGAGAAATAGGCAAACATTTAGATAAAGTAACAAATGGCCAGTGAGACAAAATGAGCTTTAAGCTTCACAGCTGAACCATTTAACTGTTGTGTGTTTGTCTGTATGGGTCCACCAGGTGAAATTGGTGTGTGAGTGCCTGCATGAACACAGTCAAGCTCTGTGCTAGCTCTATGTCTTGGTATGTTGGACAAGTGTAAGCCATGCATGGTAGAGGTGGCAGTTCATCGTTGTCATACCCAACCACGAGAACAGGCTCTGCCAGGAGTTGCACTGGTATGTCTATGCCCACAGTCAGATACACTGCTGCTACCTGTACGTGACTGATGTCTGCTGGAAGAGCTCCCCTCACGAGGATGCCCAGAACCATGACCCCATGGCTTGCCACATCTGGGTGTGTACATCTCAACCACTGACATGGCAGTGGAAGTACTGCCACTGTGGGAGTGTGATCCGGCATGGCCACGTTGGCTAACACAGATTATGTGGCTGACCTACACTGATGAGGATTCCGTCCCCCTCCCAGCAGATGTTCCATCACAGACACTGCCCATTCCAAGGTGTCATTCATCCAATCCATTTAATCGGCAACATGGTGGAGGCAGTCACGCATGTCAGCCTGTGCCACAACTACCCTAAGCATTTCTCTGGAAGACCTATAGGAACAAACATGTGCCTCTATGATGGCCCTAAACATACGTTGAGTGGCAGAGGAAGTCGCACCTGGATCAGGTGGAGGATGAACAGCAGGCCTCCTCTAAGCACCCTTAACAACCCTCCTGCATGGCACCTTGCTCACATTTTGACTATGGCCAGAGTCAACAGGCATTGAAACCAGAGTAACCACACTTCCCTGATCAAGGGTCTCATCTACCACCTGTCCAATATCTGAAGGATCACTTAATTGGCAGGCGTAGCCTACTGGCCGTGTCAGATGGAATTACAGGGGATGGCTAAATCTCAACCCCAGTGTCAGATTCAATCTCTAACCCCCCCCCCCCACTATGCCTCTGTTTGGCCAACATCATCATCAGAATCTGCTGATACTCTGACATCAAGTAGTAGGAGTCCCACACTTCCACTGTCGGGATTCCCTGTGACAATAAGCAACAAACACTGGAATAAATTAATGCCTACACTACTATAGCCTAATATATACTAACAAACTAATAATGGCATCTCTATTACAGACAGTACAGCAATACACACAACAGTCCTGACACCCACATCATAAACTAAATATTTCTTTGTACTGCTCATCAGTATTGACATAGAAATGCTTGGCTTACCACATGCAGATGATTGTAGGCTCCCTGTGCTGGCTGGTTCTGGAAGAAGTTCATAGGTTCATAGGTTGGTTCTAGGTTATCAGCACTAGGGCCTATACAAGCCTAGCCATAACACTTCCCTGGCTATTTCTTTCTACACTGTTTACTTCCCTGGACCCCTGTCTAGCAGGGCAACTGACAGGATCCCCGGGGTGAATTTTCTTTCTCCCATCCAATCGTCAAGGTTCCTTTTGAAGAGGGCCAAAGAGGCACTCTGCTTGACATGTATGGGCAATCTTTTCCAGAGTCTGGGGAGTCCCTGGGTCAGGAACCTATCCCTCCAGCATGTTTTGTTTATTGTGATGACAAGGTTTAGATCCCTGGAGTGTGTGGCTCTGAGGGATTGGGATTTCTTTAAGTTTAGCATGTCCAACAGCTCTGGGTTTGACATGGCCTTGTATGTTAAGCAGAGATCGCCTCCGAGTAGACGATATGTGACTGAGTATAGATGGAGTTTTTTAAGGCGGTAAGCGTAGGGCATCTGCTTTAGGCCTGTGATTCTTCTAGTGAGGTATTTCTGCGGCCTTTCCAGTTGTTGCAGATGTCTTGAGAGGTACATACCAAATGGGGCATTGTATTCTATAATGGGTCTAATGAGGGATGAGTACAGTGAAACAATGACCTCCTTTTTTCTGGATGAAAAGCCCTTAGTGATGAGGTGTGCCACATAGAAGGATTTCCTGACTGTTGTGGCGATGTGGTTATCGAAGGTCAGACCACTGTCCACCTGTGCCCCTAAGTCTCTTATCACACTTTCGGTGTTTAGTGTACTGCCACCTATATGGTAATTCACAGGTACATGTTTTTTCCCAAAGGGGATAACTATACATTTCTTGGCACTGGGCTTGAGTCCATGGCTCTGGCACCAAGCATCTGTTTCTGTAAGGCCCTTTTGTAGAGTACCCACATCATTTGGGGATTCAATAATGGCTCCAAGTTTGCAGTCATCTGTGAACTTTGTTAGCCAGAGTCCCTTAGTGTTGGCCTGTACTTCAGATAAGTAGATACCAAACAAGAGCGGTCCCAGGACTGAACCCTGAGGTACTCCACTTGTCACTTGTCTGGAGCTGGATTTGGATTCGGCTACTTTTACAGTGTGGGTTCTACCAGTAAGCCAGTTGGCAACCCACTGGGTAACGTAGGGATTAATGTATGTATGTAGGGGTGGGGTAGCTGTACTCTATAAATCTGAGTTGAATGTCACCATAGATGTAATACAACCTCCTCAGATTAATAACTCTGAGATTCTTGCCACCAAATTGCAACTTAATAAAAATAAATGCATTAATATCATCTGTATGTACATTCCCCCAGGTAACAATATATCTACATTTGAAGATATCCTGCACTGGTTATCATGTCACTACCCCCAAGAAACCCTACTACTTGGAGACTTTAACATAGACTGGGGCACCTGTTCCTTAGAATCCCCAACCACCCATATTAATCTGCATGCATTTACACAAATCATATCCACCCCTACCAGGATAGGTAAACCCAACCAAAAAGAAAGTATACTTGACTGGGTACTCATAAACAGTCACCCCCAACTGTACACCTCTGGTACCCTCCTTAATGGCCTAAGCGATCACCTTCTCACATATGTAATTAAGCACAAAACCATTAATTCCCAACAACCCTTGCTCAGAAAGGTTAGAAACAATAAAAACTTTGACCCTGCCAAATTCCAACAAGAACTAAACTCATGTAATTGGTCTATTCTAAAACACCTCCCCTTAGAGGAAGCAGTAGCATACTTTAAAAACAAATTCCTTGAGATCCTTGATTTGCATGCACCTGTTCGTTCAAAGAGAACCAAGGCAAAAACTGCACCATGGCTTTCTATAGAGTCTAAACTCAAAATTACCCTTAGAAACAAAGCATGGGCTTTATGGCATTCTTCTAAAGACCCTCAAGATCACATTAAATACAGGCAATCCAGGAACGAAACCAAAAAATCAATTTTACAAGACAAAAAACAATACTACTGTAATTTACAAACAGTAAATCAAAATAACCCTCAGAAGTTTTGGGCAGGTTTAAATAATCTACTACATCCTGGACAAACTTCAACCCCAATCCCTGCTGCTACTATTGATAAAACCCCTGAAGATGTTTCTGATAGTTTTAACCAATTCTTTACTGAGACAATTCAAGCCCTAGCTAGCCAACTACCTCCCAGCTCCCCTAGTCCTGAAAGTAGCACCCCTAGAAACCTACTTGCGTTCAGCTTCCAACCAGTTGCCACTTCACTTATCCGTACCTTGATCATAAAATTAAAACCCACTACACTTTCTGCTGATCAACTCCTGCAGTACCTACAAAAATCAGCTGATGCTATTGCTTACCCCATCTCAATACTAATCAATCGAACCATAGTAGAAGCTAAAATTCCCACCATCTGGAAAATATCCTATGTAATCCCACTTCACAAAGGAGGCAGCTCTACTGAATTCTCCAATTATAGGCCAATAGCTATACTCTCTCCAGTTGCAAAGATTATGGAAAAATGTATTCATAGACAACTCATGCACCACCTAATCCAAAATCGCCTTATGGCAGACACTCAGCATGGCTTCCGTCCTCATCACAGCACTACTTCAGCCCTCCTAGCCTTTACTAACACCATAAACCATAATCGCAACAATAATTATATATCCTCAGCCCTCTTCTTGGATCTTTCCAAGGCATTCGATATGGTTGATCATCAACTTTTAATCCACACCCTGCAAACATTCTGTCTAGATACTGGAGCCCTCCAATGGTTTCAATCCTATCTGAATGGTCGACAGCAGGCTGTCCTCTGGCAGAACAAACTCTCTAACCTTCTACCTAACACCCTCTTGAGTACCACAAGGCTCTATACTAGGGCCCTTGCTGTTCTCCATCTTCATTAACGACCTTTATACTGTCATCCCAAAAGTCAGCTGTATCCAATATGCTGATGACTCTACTCTGATTTGCTCAGCCACATCTTCAGTAGAGTTATGGTCAGCTACCCAGACCACCTTTAATACAATAGAAAACTGGCTTTCTGAACATTGCCTGATCCTAAATCCCAAAAATCTAAAATGCTGTTATTTTCACCAACACGTAGGTCTACCGCTTTCACCTTTACCATAAAATCAAATGATGGCACAATAATCTCCCCTGACCCATCTACAAAACTATTAGGTGTCATCATAGACAATAATCTCAAATTTGACCTACATGTTAACCAAACTATCAAAACCATCAATAAAAACTAGGGTCACTTTACAGAATAAAGCCTTCCTAAACCCTCCAGCTAAAATTGCCATAGCTCGCTCTCACCTTCTTTCAACCCTTCTGTATGCATCACCTCTACTCTCGAATTTGAACAAGACTGTCCTTAACAAACTCTCAATTTGCTACAACCACATTGCCAGGTTTGCCACTGGGCTGCCTTTTAGGACACATCATTGCATCAATCTAAATCAGCTTGGTTGGCTTGAACTACCTAGCCTAATCCAGTATAACCAACTGATTATGGCCTATAAAATCCTCTATAATCCGGACAATACTCCTGCACTTAAAAATATTATCACCCCCTATAACAATCCTAGACTGCTTCGATCCTCTAACAAACTACTAATTCAGACTAGCAAAATTAATAACACAGCCGGTGATTCTCTCTTTGCAAACTCTGTAAGTAGATCCTGGAACTCTCTTCCAGCTGATATTACCTTACTTTCCACCTTAGGTCAATTTAAAACTAGACTCAAACAACATTTGTCACTTAACTGGCTATGTCAATGTATCAAGCCAGGCTAACTCGAATGTGTAAAAATCTGTTAACCAGTTTACTGTGTAATTTAATTTAATCCTGACTTGTGCTCAGGATTAACTGTAACCTGTGGAATTTGTTTAACTTGCTTACTTATGTAATCTCTGTAAATAGTCTGTTTGTAATATGTAATGCTGGTATTATGTAATGCTGTATCTGCTTACCTTTGGAGCTTTTCTCCCCGGGCCTCCGCTGAAAATGGACATGCATCCAGTCGGACTATCCCGGTCAACAAATGTAAAATAAAAAATAAAATGTCCAGCTTAGTAAGTTTATCTATGATTCCAGAGTGGGAGATGGTGTCAAAGGCCTTGGCAAGGTCCAGATAGGCTGTGTGGACCACCTTACCCTTGTCCATGGCTCTGGAGACTGATTCAAAGAAGTCAATCAGGTTCAGGAGACAAGATCGGCCCTTCTCGAACCCAAACTGGGTGGGGTCCAGTGTTTGAAGGTTGCCAATGTCTTTGTTTATAAGTTCCATGATAATACGCTCCATGGCCTTGCAGATAAGGCTTGTCAGACTGATGGGACGGTAGTTTCCGGGATCCAAGGTGGATCCCCCCTTGTGGAGTGGGATAACTGTAGCTCTGCGCCACTCAGTGGGCATGAAACCTGAGGTGAGGCTATGATTAAACATGACACTTAGGTGAGGTGCCAGTTCATATTGTAGTTCATGTAGTACACAGACCAGGATGTCATCTGGTCCCATGGATGCTGTATTCTTAGCTTTGGAGAGTGCGTTTTTTACCTGTGTGGCTGTTATTACCGGAATTTTGCAATCTTCCGGTATTGAGATGGGCCATTTAGGGGGTGAGAGGGAGGTGAAGTTGGCACTGAATCGATCTGCCGGGATATTGGCAATATCCTTGGGATCAGTATATTTAATGCCATTCTGTTTTAGCTCAGAGCAGATCTGAGTATTACCATTTATATTCTTGATATAGTTATAGAATGCCTTGTGGTTGTCTTTGGAATCTTTGGCAATTTTATTTTCGTATCTAGCTTTGGAGGATTTTATGAGGGATCTCAGTTTCTCACTGAGGCTGGTAAGGGAGTTTTTTGCATCCTGGGATTTTCCTCTTTTCTGCAACAGTTTCTTCCTTTTGTTGTAAAGTTTGTTTATGGCAGGGGACCACCAGATTAGCTTCCTGTTTTTGGATGAGAGCATCTTGGTTCTATTTGGGATGGCATGATTCATGCATGAGTGTATGTGCTCGTACAGTGCTTTAGTGTAGGATTCAGCAGTTGAACCTTCAGTTCCCGTCTGCATGGGTGTCATGAAGTTTGTCACTTCTGACTTGAGTAGCATGAAGTTGGCTTTGGAGAAGTTTTTTTTATGGAGGTTTCCTTACTGGGGGGTGGGGGTGGGATGTGGATGTTAAGGGTGATTAGCTTATGGTCAGACCTGACTAATGAGGGGGTGACCATAGGTGTGGAGCATCGATTTCCCTTGTTGGTAATGACCAGATCTAGGATATTGGAGCCCCTGGTGGGACTATGGATTAGTTGATCCAGGGCATTGGAATTTATGAATTCCAAGAACCATTGGGCAAAGGTGTTGGTACATGAGTAGTTTTCCCAGTTAATGGCAGGGTAGTTAAAATCACCCAGTATTAGGGTGTTTGGTTCTATCTTAATATTTTCCAGTATGTTTAGAAGGGTGTAATGAGAATCTTGGGGTATGGTGGGGGATCTGTAGCAAGCTACAATTTGGATTGCAGTCTTACCTAGTGTTAGTTGCACCTGGAGAATTTCAGATGCATTGTGTTGGGCAACTAGCCTGGTGGTGGTGTGAATATCCTTGGTGAATATTGACACTCCTCCACCTTTAGTGTTTCGGTCCTGGTTTGGTGGCCGAAAAGTGTGGTAAGAGTTGTAGCCTGGTATTGCAGGGGTGCTCTCTGGAACCTTGAACCAGGTCTCAGTAACTGCACAGATATAGATGTTCTCCATTTTTAGGAGTGCCTCGAGAGAGTGCATTTTGAGGTTTAGACTTCTAGCATTGAGTAGCATTACCTTCAGATTTTGTATGCTTGTACCTATTACGGTGGTGGTTTTGTCCTTTGAACTTTGCCTAAAAAAGGCACTATAGGGGTGGCAAGAGCCTTAGCCAGTAACCTGAATCCCAGGGGCGACAGGTGCAGACCATCTCTGTCAAAGCATCGTGGTCTGTCGATCATGTTGTCCCAGGCAGACAGATACTGGATCCCCTTTGAATGACACCAGAAGCTTAGCCAATTGTTGAAGTCAATCATTTTGTCCTTATATTGTGGTATAATTCTGGGCGAAGGCAGGATACTACTCAGGGCTAGGGTCATACCTGCCTGGGCCACATGATCCAAGAGCTCTTCCATGTCTCCTTTCATGTAGTCCAGGGAGGTACGTCTCAAGTCATTTACTTCAACATGGACAATGACAGAGTCATATTTGTACTTGTTGTGGAGTGACTTGAGTGCATGCATTATGTGGCGGATCCTGGCATTCGACAGGCAGCTGACTGTAATTTTCTCCTTGTTCAACCATGGTGAGTGGGACATCAGTGTGCCGGACTATAGAGTCACCTATGACTAAAGTGTTAGGTACGTTGTCTTGCCTTAGGGGCTGTTGCTGGATGGCACACTGGTATTGTGAACTATGTGACACTTTGGTTGTGATTGGTGTTTGTTTGCATTTCAGCTTCGGAGGTCCTTGTTGTTTGGGCAGGTTACAGTTAAGGGCCTCTGCATATGTGGATTTAGTGTTGCTATATGTGGGTGTTGGTGGTGTGGGTTTAGAAGGGCTATGTGTTGCTTGAGGTGTAGTGTGTGTGTTAACCATCTCCTCTTGACTGTCTAACACAATCTTGGGTGGAGAGAGCTTTGCTTCCATTTTGGCTATGTAAGTGCATCTCTCACAGGTTGTAGTGTTGGGTGGTAGGAGGAGAGGGTTTATGTGTACATGACGCAATTGCTGCATTGCCCCAGTATGCCCAGATTCACCAGGTGGACAGGAGAAATCACCGGAAGCTGACCCTTGGACGTGCCTGGTTTGGTGCTTTTTTTTTTTTTTTTTTGTGAAGTACAGGAGCTGTTTTCCCTTACCTTAGCAAGGTACTTTGCAACTATAGGCTGTTTAGTGCCTACTATTAATGTCTCCTTATTAACAAGGAGAGTTGAGTGCTTGTATCAGTTTAAGGCTTCCTAGTGCTTTCCAGCAGGTATTAGAGCAAGTGCTAGTCACGGGGATGCTTAAAGGTAAGATGAAAAAAAAAATGCACACTGCAGTGTGCACTAGAAAAGTTAGATGTGAAAGTAGGTAACTTAAGTTTTACCTGTTTAAAAAGTTAAGATTTAGTGGAGAGTTATTATTTTTAAAACAGCAAGATGGATTGAAAGGGGTGATCACTTTTGTATTCTGGTACTATGGAATACAGTAGGATGGCCAATAAATTTAAATAGTTGAAGGGGAGGGATTTCAAAAATGATGCTTTTGTGATTACTCACACAAGCCAGTGAAAGTAGAGAGGAAATGAGATATATGGTCAGATTAACATAAGAGGCAGGCAATTAGAAAGACAGTGGTATTTAACAAGACAACTGTAACTGGGTCGGAGGGCGGGAAAAAAATTCTGCCCGACTCAGAAGAGACAGAGCTGTGGTCTCTTTTGAAGTTTTAATATGCTGTTAAAGCAAAATGCAAGTAAAACACAAGGTAAAGAAAACAAACCACAGTATTCAAAATATAAAAAGGCAATAAAGTAATACAAAATATAAAAAAGTAAAAGCAAACTAACCTTTCCTTCACAGCAAAGTGTAGCAGAGTCTGGATGAGCCTTTCTGATAAAGCTCTGAAATGTTTTATTTTACCCCTTAAAAAGAAGGTTTAGTTCCTAGCTCCACCCCCTCAGTTCACACATGATTAACCTTAAGTGACCTCTTCTATCTTATGAATGAGTCCTTAATTGATCAGTTCTAATTTCTGCCTGACTCAGTTCTAATTTCTGCCTGATTCAGAAGAGACAGAGCTGTGGTCTCTTTTGACATTTTAATATGCTGTTAAAGCAGAATGTAAGTAAAACACAAGCTAAAGAAAACAAACCACAGTATTCAAAATATAAAAAGGCAATAAAGTAATACAAAATACAAAAACTAAAAGCAAACTAACATTTCCTTCACAGCAAAGTGTAGCAGAGTCTGGATGAGCCTTTCTGATAAAGCTCTGAAATGTTTTATTTTACCCCTTAAAAGAAGGTTTAGTTCCTAGCTCCACCCCCTCAGTTCACAAATGATTAACCTTAAGTGACCTCTTCTATCTTATGAATGAGTCCTTAATTGATCAGTTCTAATTTCTGCCTGACTCAGTTCTAATTTCTGCCTGATTCAGAAGAGACAGAGCTGTGGTCTCTTTTGACATTTTAATATGCTGTTAAAGCAGAATGTAAGTAAAACACAAGCTAAAGAAAACAAACCACAGTATTCAAAATATGAAAAGGCAATAAAGTAATACAAAATACAAAAAAGTAAAAGCAAACTAACCTTTCCTTCACAGCAAAGTGTAGCAGAGTCTGGATGAGCCTCTCTGATAAAGCTCTGAAATGTTTTATTTTACCCCTTAAATAGAAGGTTTAGTTCCTAGCTCCACCCCCTCAGTTCACAAATGATTAACCTTAAGTGACCTCTTCTATCTTATGAATGAGTCCTTAATTGATCAGTTCTAATTTCTGCCTGACTCAGTTCTAATTTCTGCCTGATTCAGAAGAGACAGAGCTGTGGTCTCTTTTGACATTTTAATATGCTGTTAAAGCAGAATGTAAGTAAAACACAAGCTAAAGAAAACAAACCACAGTATTCAAAATATAAAAAGGCAATAAAGTAATACAAAATACAAAAACTAAAAGCAAACTAACCTTTCCTTCACAGCAAAGTGTAGCAGAGTCTGGATGAGCCTTTCTGGTAAAGCTCTGAAATGTTTTATTTTACCCCTTAAATAGAAGGTTTAGTTCCTAGCTCCACCCCCTCAGTTCACACATGATTAACCTTAATTGACCTCTTCTATCTTATGAATGAGTCCTTAATTGATCAGTTCTAATTTCTAATAAGCAAAAGGTAAGGACAACATCATCACAATTAACAGTAACACAGGGGGTAAAACTTTTTTTCCTTTATATGTCCATTAACTATGCTTTCAATAATAACTTGGATGACAAGTCCAGCCTAAGCCCATGTGTAATCAATCAAAATGTGTTGTTAACTGTAGCAATCTACAATCCCCCCAACCAATTTCTTTTTAAACAGAATCAACATATTACTGTAAATATTTTACTATACAACATTATTTAGCAATTGAGATACATAAGCCTACCTGGAAGCTCCTCCTGAGATATACTTGCTGTCCCTCAAACGGTAGCACCAATGTCAAGGACATGCTGTTCTGCACTTTCCTGTGAGATGTCTGGATCCCTGACAGTGGACAGGAACTCTATTTGCTGTTAGTGGTGGTTCTGAAGCAGGACCCCAGGTACCCATCCAATCATGACCACTGCAGCTGCTCTCCTCTGTACAGATGAGATCATATCAGTGGTCCTATGGCACATCTGATCACATGTCCTGCTGTAGCTGCCTATTCCATTCACATCTGCAACTATCTGCTTCCAAACTCGCATTCTGCCTGACATATCTCTACATCCCCTCTCAAGTAGAAAGGCACCATGTCATCTAAAGGCTTCCACAATGACAGAATCTCAGGGTTACTGAAGGGGGGTTTCAGGGTTTGAGGCGCCTGGGTACCATACTCCTTGATGACCTAAAACAGAACAGAAGGATAATACACATAAGTATCACATAACTAAAACATTCCTATTTCCAGATAAAACAGAAGACGTAGCATTTCACTATTACCCAGTGGAGAAAGATAAAACTGCCTGGATATTTGAAATATGAGCAACAAAAAATGTGAATTGTATGGTTGCAACATATTACATTCATACACAAAGCTAGGCTGGATGCAACACAAGGAGAGTAACAATAGCAACGTATTCTTGTTTGTGCCAAAATGGAAGTGAAACTTTGCACCCCCACCCCCAAAAGAAAAGGCAAATGACACACTTTGCTAAGAAACCATCAGTGAAATGCTAAACGTGCTGTCAAATTAACTGTCCCTGAAACATGTCTACAGATTTAACACAGAACATTCCTTTTTAAGGTATTGTCAATCATGTATACCTGTGAAATGCCATGACAATGTCCATGCCATCAGTATACTTCTAAGAAATGCATACACATAAAAGTAGCATTTGCTAATACAGATATAAGCCAAAGTCAAAAGTCAAAATAAAAAAGTCAAAGTAAACTTTACTGACAATCAGATATACACAGCAGTACAAGCTGAATGGAATTATGTTGCCTTGGCCCCAGTGCAAGACATAACAATGAGCACATAGTTTGAATGACAGCAAGACTAATGCACATTCAGTAATTCAAATATTAACAACACAATAAATGACTGCAAAATGACAGCAAGATATTGGACAATATTATACTAGTAAGTATTACAAGACTATAACTTCAAATTGTGATTGCTTAGACTATTGAGCATCATCACTTGTAGTATGACATATTCTAATGTTCATATTGCACATGTAAGGAGTGGTGACTCACTCCTGACTATTTCACATTCAGGAAAGAATAGCATAAGAAATCAGGCTTACTGTACCAGTTATTGAAGCAATTTGCCAGAGTGATTACTATAGATAACACTTCACAGCAAGTGGCATATTGATCTCATTATTCACTGTCATGCCTGGCATTCAAGTTCAGCAGCCTTATGGATAGAGGAAAGAAGCTACTATTCAGTCTAGATGTTTTACAGTGTAAGCTGTGATACTGCATGCTCAAGGAAAGGCAGAAGTACATGCCATGTGCAGGGTGAGTGGGATCATTAATTATCTTCCTAGCCCTTCCCACACACAGAGTCTCATGCAGATCGACGGATGGGAGTGAGGAACCAATGACTTTTTCCGCTGTCCTCACTACCCTCAGGAGAGCCTTGTGGTCAGATGCTTTGCACTTACCATACCAAACTTTAATGTTATTTGAGAGGATACTCTCAATGGTCCCCCTGTAGAAGGCTTTGAGAATGGACTGAGACAATTTTGCCTTCCTCAGTTTCCATAGGAAGTGCAGACATTGTTGTGCCTTCTTCACTGTAATACTAATATGAGTTGACCAGGATAGGTCATCTGAGATGTGCACCCTCAGAAACTAGGTATTTCTAACTCTTTTCACTGCCACCCACTTAATTTCCAGAGGTTGATGTATCTCCTGAGTCCTTCTGAAGTCCACTATTAATTCTTTGGTTTTGCTTACATTTAAGGCCAATTTGTTGCTGTCACAACAGCCTATCAGGTACTCCACTTCATCCCTGTAGGCCGTTTCCTCACCATTTCTAACAAGACCTACGACAGTGGTATCATACATGAACTTGATGATTTTGTTGGATTCATGCTTGGCCATGCAGTCGTGCATCAACAAGGTGAACAGCAGAGGACTCAGAATGCAGCCCTGAGGGACACCCATGTTCAATGTAATATTGATTGTATTGTTATTTCCCACATATACTTTTTGGGGTCTGTTGATGACAAAGTCCAGTATCCAGTTACATGGGGATATTGATGCCCAGCCTGATCAGTTTTGATATCAGAGTCTGGGGGATGACAGTGTTAAAGGCAGAACTAAAATTGATGAACAGCATTCTGACATAGCAATTCTTGTTCTCTGGATGTGCCAAGAATTTGTGAAGTGCTATAGCTATTGCATTAGCCATGCAGCAGTTAGATCTATAAGCAAACTGTAATGTATCCAGTGTTGCAAGTAGGCTTGACAAGATAGGGTTCTTGATCAACTGCTCAAAACACTTCATTACTGTTGATGTAAGAGCAACTAGCCAGTAATCATTTAGGGTTGTCATTTGGGATTTCTTGGGTAAGGGAATGACTGCTGTATTTGTGAAGCAACTGGATGCAATGGCTAGTTGTAGGGATGTGTTGAATATATATGTTAGCACAGTGGACAGTTGGGTAGCACAGTCTCTTAGAAAACTTCCCATAATATCAGGGCCAGTTGCATTTCTTGGGTTTACTTGCCTCAGGGTCTTCAGAACATCAGATGTTCTTAAACATAGCACCTCCTCACCCTGTTCAACAGGGAGCTGATTTGGCACAGTGTTGTTGTCCATATCAAATCTGCTGAAGTAGGTGTTTAGTTTGTTCAGAAATTCTGTGTTGTCATCACATGGGGAGGATGCAGGCCCGTAATCGGTTATGGCTTGTATGCCTTGCCAGAGAAGTGTCTCCGAATTTTATGTCCCTAGATCCTCTTAGCCTCCTTTATACCTCTACTTAGATTTGCTCTGGCTTTTCTAATGACATACTTGTCTTTTGATTTAAATGCAGCATTTTGTGCCTTTAGGAGTTCATATACTTCACCAGATAGCCAGGGTTTCTGATTAGCACACATGGTGATACATTTGATGACTGCTACATCATTAACAGATTTTTCTTAATGACATCTCAGCATATACAGTATATAGCTGAAAAATACAAGCATACCTCCGGGAGGTCAGTAGTCTTCTGAGCAGCTATATCCCAAAGTGATATCCTTTTCTGTGATCTCCACATAAACAAGTCTCCTTACGTTCAGGTTACCTGGTTACATGATTGCCTTTTTATGGTGTAGATTCAGGGCAGTGAGCATGGTGAAGATGCAAATCAGGTGTGAACTCATTAGAATTGCTGAATCCCAAATATTTGGCTCCATGTAGCACATGTAAACATACACAGGTGCTCCCTTGTCTGAAATTAATACATGTACACATAACTAATATGGTTTGTTAGTACTGTAGATGATGTTGCAGTTGGTTGTATGCAGAATGATTTCAGTTCCCTGCTGCAAACCTATTTGTGTGATAAAGAGGGATAAGGCACCCTTACTTTGTTCTGAAGGTTCTTTGGAGTGAGAGCTCAAATCCAGACCTATGTAGAAATATTTCATGTGTACTAACAAATATTGTGTACTGTTTATTTCATAGATTTCTTTTCTTCCTTTCAGCTACTTTTCATGCATATATATATATATATATATATATATATATATATATATATATAGCCAGTGTTTGCATGGTGTGTGGCTTATAGCAAACAAGAGAAATGGAGAAAATGAATGCTAGGTTTAGCTGTGCTTATCTCATTTGTGCAACACTTAGCAGTGAGCAAACCTGGACTAGTGGCCCACACAAGAAGCAGACAGAACACCTGCAGAAAGGGTGTCTGTAAAAGTGTAAAGGTCAAAAAGGATACATTGCTGCAATTTTTGCTTTCCATCATGCAATGCCACTAAGCAAAGTTGTGCAGCGGTTAGCAAGGTTCCCCAGCACCTGCAGCCATTGACAACCTGCAGACAGGATGCAGGCAGTCAATCATTGAAAATTGATATATTCAATTAACTGTGTTGGGCATTGTGCAAACATGCTAAGCAGCATTACATGGTGATTAACAGAGAACATAAAAACGAGTAGGAAATTATGGAACTGTCATGTAATCATGTGGTAGCAGGTGTAAGTGTAGGGTTGGAATACAGATGGACCTGGGTTCTAGTACAGGGTGTGCAACCTATTTTTACTGTTGTGACAGTGCAGTTTATAGCAATGAGCTGAAAACCATACAAATGTTATTTCAACATTATTGTAGCAATAGGTGTAAGAGTAGGACTACCGTACACATGGTCTTGGGTTATAATATTCCAGATATTTTACTTTTGTTCCATTTCCCTTTATATTTCCTCTCACTTATAACACTTTAAATAGTGGAGCTGATATGAATTTTATGTATGAGAGATAAGACACCCTTATTGTGTTTTCAGATGTATGGCTGGGGGTATACTGTCTACTATATTTCTGTAAATATGATTTTGCTATCTGGACTTGGATGGCCTTCACAATTAAATAAGACACATACACAACTGGATCTATATACAAGAGCCTTGTCAGGTCACACACGTACATTGTAAGACCTCAGACTGTCACCTATATTTATGAATGCTTCCTATGTCTGAGAAGCATTTCTTCTGTGGCAAAGACAGAAAATCACCACTGTGGAAGAAATTTTTTGTCCCTTATGCCTAGCTTTGAATCCTGTACTTTAAAAATTAATTTTACCAGTGTATAAAGCCAAAACAAAGTGTCAGGTCATGACATTTATGCCCCCAGTGCAGGTCTGCAAACTTAACTCAACTTTTACCTCCCAATTCTCAATATATATTTCAAAGCTACAGCAGAAGACACTCCTCAAACTAAGATCAAGAATCAGGTTAACCTTCCAATTTAAAAAAATTCTTTCCTCCCTGCTTGGCACTTCTGCTCTCCACTTAACATTCTCAAATGCAGTTGGCATCATTGCTAGGGTTTGTGCACTACCAGTAGATGTGATAACTGGAACTGGTAATAAAGCATTAGTTGCAATTGCTCTAGTTCACATGTTGGACATGTCTGAAGTTAGTGGGGAAGCTGCCCAGTTTAGGACACAAAGGTGGGGTGTCCAGGAATCCAGGATTTTTACTGGACACCTGGTAAAGTGCTACAGCCAAAGACTTCTGTGGAAAGACTGAGGGAAGCAAATGGTATATATACAGCACAAGATAAGTATTACTGTAAATTTAAAAGTTAAATATAGATTTTTGTTTTTTATACAGCTGTAGCAAACTAAGTATGCATATCCTAACTGTAAAAGAAAGTATGCATGCATTAGTCTGTAGCACAAACCAATTTTAGGAGTCAAGTATAAGACTGTAGTCAGAAGTTGTAGGTTCAGATACCACGAGTAACAACTATATAATACTGCATTTCTTTAAAAATATTACATTAAATTAAACTCTATACAAGTGGCATAAATGCTCTGTAATCTGTATAACTGGATCACCCATATATGCAACATATGCACATTATACTGTGTAGTTATTAGGATGTCTACTTAAATGCAATACTTCAGATAAAATAGTTGTATAATTGTGTTAATGCAGTGTATGTCACATATGATGTTACTAATTTTATCTCCTTTTTTCTCTCACCCCAACCCTTATCTATCTTTTTTATTTTCTGTTGTGTTGTCAAAATGGCTCTATGTCATCCATGTGTTCCAAATCACTAAGTGCTACACAACACAGTGAGCTAGGCCAGTCCCAGTGGGTCAGCCTGCCCCCCACCAGCTTCAGCACTGATGCGCAGCACTTCCGGGACCCAGTCTGACAGCACTGCCTCTGCTGCTGCACTACCTGCACCTTCAGGTATTACTGACCCAGCAGCTGGTGCTGTGGTACCTTCCAGGAGCAGTGGCAGAGGTGGGAATTTCATCACCTGCCAGGAGATGCCAGAGTTGGTGTGTAAGGATCCATCTATGCTAGATAGTGAGGCTGCTCTCCCTTATGGTATGTGGGAGGAGAAGACATCAAGTACTCCAGCCACCAGTGGAGTAAGGGGGCAGTGGTGACAGTCCAGTGGGTGAGGACTAGATTCTCACTGTCTCCACGTGTGATGGGCATGAGCCTTTGTTGTTCACTCCCTCACCCCAATCATGGTGCCCTCCAAACTTTTGTGTCGCTCACAATCCCTGTGTCTTGTCTTGTTTGCCTTGTCTGTTTGCATTTGCTTCCTCACCTATCCAACTTACCTGACCCATAAATACCTACATCCCTTACCCACCATTCCTCTCTTACATAATTAAAAACATTGGGAGCCTGGCCACAAAAAATAGTGTCTCATACATAGCTCTCCATTTCGCAAATGTGTCTTCTTGCCACACTTGATTCAGTCCGATTGGCTATACAACATGATTACTTTTCACAAACTGGGAAAGCCAACAACACAAGAACTGAAGATGGTGAGTGAAAGGAAAACTGCTCTTACAACTGGTAAAACCTCACGATAGTTTATTGAACAATTCCACACGACTGGTTAAGCGCTTTCGACTGGTGATCAGTCTTCATCAGAACAAACAACACATATCATCCCAAAGTATTTATAATCATCCTAAATCACCTTAATTGATGTTTAACTAATTAAAATCCCGCCAAAAAGTTTAAAGCCATATTACACATTTACTATAATACACTGTAAGTAAACCAACCTTAAATCAAGATGTGACTTTCAAATACACATGTAATATAATAATATATACAATAGTAATATATGCAGTAATATATATTGGGTAAAACCTCTTGGTGTAACTGTAAATATCCGTATAACTATCTAATAAAAATCTAATAAAAATAATAATAATATATATAAATATATGCACTTCACTTGTGTGATAAAGTTAAAATCCCAGTAACAAACCTAAGAGTTGAAATTTACTCTAAAGCTAAAAAGGTTTTATACTTATAAAATCATTGAGACCAGGTGGTCTCGTGGAATCCGTTAGGATTTGCCATTTACTTTATAGCGGCTAATTTCATTTTACAGTCACCCCAAATGGGCGAACATCTATCTGTTCTACAATGGAAAACAAAACCATGTTCCTCACCTTTATCCAAGATGTGTCTGTACAATGCATTTTTGGTATCTTGTTTCCCTATTTTATGCGCATGTTAAGTAAATCGTCTGTTCAGCTGTCTCTCTGTCTTGCCTATGTAATGGGCGTTGCATAGTTACAGACTGCCAGATAGACCACATGTTTTGTTCTACAGTTACCACATTTGCTTTTTATAGTAGTATGACACAAATCATTAAGTTGAATAGTCATGTTAGAATTAATGTATTTACACTGTTTGCAGTTCCGCATTTAACTGTACCCTTATGTGATCCATGCTTTGATCTTTCTGCCTTATTATCGGCTTTTCTAATAGCCTTTTTATATTTGGGGCAGTTTTATATACACATCTTGGTTTACTACCCAATAGCTCTTCCTTGTCCAATACTCTAAGTGTTGACCAATGCCTTTCAATATTTCCTTTATAATATGTGTGGTCGGGTGTACATAAGGACACAAACTCTTCCTGATGTTTCACTACAAATTCCTACTTTTTGTCCATCTGATGCATCTAATAGGGGTGGATATTTATTACCCCATTCATTGTACACATAACTGATGACCTCCAAGACCATCTTTTCGGGTAAGCTCTACTCAAAACATTTCTTTGATGGTATTAAGCTCCTTTTCCAAGATTATTTTGTTAGAAGACATTCTTGCTCGCGTACACATTGGCCTTTTATGACATTCTGAAATACATGGGGGATGGTTACTACTATAATGGACGTAATCATTGGAAAAGTGGGTTTCCTATGCACCCTAGAGATGAACCCTTGATTGTTATGACTCAATGCTACGTCCAAAATGATATTTCATGGTAACTGTATTCATAAGTGAATTTCAAGAATTCGACTGTCTTGTTTAGGTACTCCATAAATTCTAGTATCCTATCCTCAGAGGCCTTCCATAGAATAAAATGTCATCCAAATATCTAATGTATGTTATGATATCTTTGTAGAAAGGGCTGTTGAACACATACACCGATTCCCATTCGCCATGACCAAATTAGCAAAGATGGGAGCACATGATGCTCCCATCGCCACTCCTTTGTCTGCCTGAAAATTCACCTTGAAAGGAGATATAGTTGTGATCTAACACCAGTGACATCATGTCACAAATGATGCTGATTTTCTCCCAGGAAAAATCGGTGTATCTAGTCAGACTCTTTTCAAAAATTCCAGTCCTTCAGTCTTAGGGATACTGGAAAAGAGGTCAACTACATCCACTGTAAGATAGATCAAATTAGTTTCCCACAAGTCTTTGGTGATGGTACCCAAGAACCTCCACGAGTCTTTGATAATGTGGGGGATGTTGTCGTAAACCTTCTTTACCCAATTGTCTATAAGTTTCCCTAATCTGTAGGTTTTTGATCTGGAACCAGATACAATCGGTCGAAAGGGTGGTTGGTCAATGGATTTATGTAACCGAATACCAACCATTTTCACTTGAACTGCATGATCCACTTTCACAAAAATATGGTTGTCATTTCATATCCTGTAGTCATTGAGAAATTCTTCTATTATAAGATCTATCGTTGATGGCCTATATTGACCTGATTCAATGAAATATGTTCATAGTTTCCTGAATGATGAAGAATACTGAGTATTTCCTGGTTATAATCTTCTGAAGAAGATAACTGCCCGCCTCCTTTGTCGGGTTTCATGATCCTGATGTTTCTATTGTTCATGAATTCCGACAAACAATTCCTTTCTTTACTTGTTAAGTTGTCTGGATGTTTGTGGACCTGTTTTTCATGTTGTGATATGTCCAGTATATGTCACTGCAAACCAATTGTTCGTAATTGTGCACATGTGGATTGAATGCTGGTATACGTACTCTTTTTCTTGCACACTGATACAGCTGTATCCTGACTGCTAAATTAGATTCCATCTTATTATCAAATGTTAAAGCCAGATTGAGTCTCCTGGTGTATTTTTCACTTCCTTAATACAATCGATTAAGTTCCATCCACACATGGGAATAAACTTCATCCCTTTGCTTAGCATTTGGGCACTTATATTGTCTACCTCTACAGAGGTATAATTGTACACCTTGAATCCATCGTGTACAACGATACTAGGCTTTGTCATTGTCTGCAGCTTCACTACAAATACTCACTTGTGTCCCCAGGTCACTAGGGTAATCAATTGTCTCGTTGAGGATATCGTCCTGTGTGACATGAGTGTGTGTATGTGTATACTTGTCGTCCCTATCTATTTCTTGTGCCATTGGTTGGGAACCCTCCAAGCTGGGTAGAATCTCCCCCCCTGAAAATTTTCTTCTTTATGTGATTTCCTAAATTCACTTCTTCTTGTAGGTTGTTTATTGTGTGAATCTATGTCCTTATGGTTGGGCCATATACGCTCTATCATTTTGTGGGCCTCAATGTCACGTTGAATTTTCTTATTTTTCCTGTCCACTATATTGTGAGCATTATTGTCAGCAAGGGAAAACTGTTTCATGTACAAATCATTTAAACCATCAAAATCCTTGTGTTGTAAAATATTACCATTCATTTGTTCTAAATCATCAGCTAATATATTTTGTTTTTCCTCTAAGTGCTTTATCAATAATTTCATGTACTCATATCCAAATCCTTCAAATAATTGGTTAAACTCTTTTCAACCACAGATGTTAATTTTATCCCTAAAGGTAATTTAAAAAATCTTAAGCCTTTCGGCACAATTTTCAGCATCACACACTTGGATAAATAACTGCAATCTATTTTGGCATTTTTATATGCCAATAGTTTTTTGCCATACTCTATGATATATTCCTTTAATGGGAATGTATTATCTATATCTTGTTTCAAGCCATAACCATGCCTAATGTCCATGTCAAAATAATCATTGTCATCCCTCAAAAAATGTTCAAACAAGGAATCGCCATTGAATACATGTTCTTTTGTCTTCTTTCTGCCACCTATGTTATCAGAATTGTGTATGTCATAATGTTGGATATTTTGGCTTTTACGGCCCTTCTCCGAATTATAAAAGACAGTACCTTTGTTATCATGAACCTTCCTACTGCGGCTGCTAATGATGATGGCTGAGAACAAGGAATCATCTGCTTCTCCAGCAAGGGATGGTATCACTGAATTGAGAGCGGACCTCACGGTGCTACAGGGGGAGGTGCGCAAATTGTTAAATTTGTTTTCCGAATTTGTATCCTGCTCCAACAAAGACAAAAAGGTAGAAGACACCGATTGTAGTGCATCTCCGGAATTTGTAAGAGCTCACAAGGTTTCGGTATATTCGGATGACGAAGGAGACGTCCAGGATCAACGTAAGAGAGACACTGCGCAGGTGCAAGGACTCAATCGCAAACCACAAGGATGTGGGGATGTCAGTACACCCGACCGTAGGTTTCCGGAAGTGTTACAAGACACGGACGGTGTCTTTGACAACATATCTGCTACAAATGTCAATGTGGACTCACCCGAACATGGTAAAACAGTTAACAACAGGGCTTTGGATTTAGCCCATACCGACGAGGATTTTTATTAAGCGAACGCCATGACTATATGGAGCATGACTTCACTTTCGACTACAGCATGTGCAAAAAACGGATGGATAAACAGTATGGTGGTGCCGCCGAAAGTCATCTCGGACATTAGCAGCCGCAGTAGGAAGGTTCATGATAACAAAGGTACTGTCTTTTATAATTCGGAGAAGGGCGTAAAAGCCAAAATATCCAACATTATGACATACACAATTCTGATAACATAGGTGGCAGAAAGAAGACAAAAGAACATGTATTCAATGGCGATCCCTTGTTTGAACATTTTTGAGGATGACAATGATTATTTTGACATGGACATTAGGCATGGTTATGGCTTGAAACAAGATATAGATAATACATTCCCATTAAAGGAATATATCATAGAGTATGGCAAAACTATTGGCATATAAAATGCCAAAATAGATTGCAGTTATTTATCCAAGTGTGTGATGCTGAAAATTGTGCGAAGGCTTAAGATTTTAAATTACCTTTAGGGATAAAATTAACATCTGTGGTTGAAAAAGAGTTTAACCAATTATTTGAAGGATTTGGATATGAGTACATGAAATTATTGATAAAGCACTTAGAGGAAAAACAAAATATATTAGCTGATGATTTAGAACAAATGAATGGTAATATTTTACAACACAAGGATTTTGATGGTTTAAATGATTTGTACATGAAACAGTTTTCCCTTGCTGACAATAATGCTCACAATATAGTGGACAGGAAAAATAAGAAAATTCAACGTGACATTGAGGCCCACAAAAATGATAGAGCGTACATATGGCCCAACCATAAGGACATAGATTCACACAATAAACAACCTACAAGAAGAAGTGAATTTAGGAAATCACATAAAGAAGAACATTTTCGGGGGGGGGATTCAACCCAGCTTGGAGGGTTCCCAACCAATGGCACAAGAAATAGATAGGGACGACAAGTATACACATACACACACTCATGTCACACAGGACGATATCCCCTCAACGAGACAATTGGATTACCCTAGTGACCTGGGGACACAAGCGAGTATTTGTAGTGAAGCTGCAGACAATGACAAAAAGCCTAGTATCGTTGTACACGATGGATTCAAGGTGTACAATTATACCTCTGTAGAGGTAGACAATATAAGTGCCCAAATGCTAAGCAAAGGGATGAAGTTTATTCCCATGTGTGGATGGAACTTAATCGATTGTATTAAGGAAGTGATTAAATACACCAGGAGACTCAATCTGGCTTTAACATTTGATAATAAGATGGAATCTAATTTAGCAGTCAGGGATACAGCTGTATCAGTGTGCAAGAAAAATGCGTACATACCAGCATTCAATCCACATGTGCACAATTACGAACAATTGGTTTGCAGTGACATATACTGGACATATCACAACATGAAAAACAGGTCCACAAACATCCAGACAACTTAACAAGTAAAGAAAGGAATTGTTTGTCGGAATTCATGAACAATAGAAACATCAGGATCATGAAACCCGACAAAGGAGGCGGGCAGTTATCTTCTCTTCAGAAGATTATAACCAGGAAATACTCAGTATTCTTCATCATTCAGGAAACTATGAACATATTTCATTGAATCAGGTCAATATAGGCCATCAACGTATAGATCTTATAATAGAAGAATTTCTCATTGACAACAGGATATCAAATGACACGTATATTTTTGTGAAAGAGGATCATCCAGTTCTAGCCAAAATGGTTGGTATTCGAAGTTACATAAATCCATTGACCAACCACCCTTTCGACCGATTGTATCTAGTTCCAGATCAAAACCTACAGATTAGGGAAACTTATAGACAATTGGGTAAAGAAGGTTTACGACAACATCCCCCACATTATCAAAGACTCGTGGAGGTTCTTGGGTACCATCACCAAAGACTTGTGGGAAACTAATTTGATCTATCTTACAGTGGATGTAGTTGACCTCTTTTCCAGTATCCCTAAGACTGAAGGACTGGAATTTTTGAAAAGAGTCTGACTAGATACACCGATTTTTCCTGGGAGAAAATCAGCATCATTTGTGACATGATGTCACTGGTGTTAGATCACAACTATATCTCCTTTCAAGGTGAATTTTCAGGCAGACAAAGGGTGGCGATGGGAGCATCATGTGCTCCCATCTTTGCAATTTGGTCATGGCGAATGGGAATCGGTGTATGTGTTCAACAGCCCTTTCTACAAAGATATCATAACATACATTAGATATTTGGATGACATTTTTATTCTATGGAAGGCCTCTGAGGATAGGTTACTAGAATTTATGGAGTACCTAAACAAGACAGTCGAATTCTTGAAATTCACTTATGAATACAGTTACCATGAAATATCATTTTGGACGTAGCATTGAGTCATAACAATCAAGGGTTCATCTCTAGGGTGCATAGGAAACCCACTTTTTCCAATGATTACGTCCATTATAGTAGTAACCATCCCCCCCATGTATTTCAGAATGTCATAAAAGGCCAATGTGTAGCAAGAATGTCTTCTAACAAAATAATCTTGGAAAAGGAGCTTAATACCATCAAAGAAATGTTTTTGAGTAGAGCTTACCCTGAAAAGATGGTCTTGGAGGTCATCAGTTATGTGTACAATGAATGGGGTAATAAATATCCACCCTATTAGGTGCGTATCAGATGGACAAAAAAGTAGGAATTTGTAGTGAAACATCAGGAAGAGTTTGTGTCCTTATGTACACCCCGACCACACATATTATAAAGGAAATATTGGAAAGGCATTGGTCAACACTTAGAGTATTGGACAAGGAAGAGCTATTGGGTAGTAAACCAAGATGTGTATATAAAACTGCCCCAAATATAAAAAGGCTATTAGAAAAAGCCGATAATAAGGCAGAAAGATCAAAGCATGGATCACATAAGGGTACAGTTAAATGCGGAACTGCAAACAGTGTAAATACATTAATTCTAACATGACTATTCAACTTAATGATTTGTGTCATACTACTATAAAAAGCAAATGTGGTAACTGTAGAACAAAACATGTGGTTTATCTGGCAGTCTGTAAACTATGCAACGCCCATTACATAGGCAAGACAGAGAGACAGCTGAACAGACGCATTTACTAACATGCGTACAAAATAGGGAAACAAGATACCAAAATGCATTGTACAGACACATCTTGGATAAAGGTGAGGAACATGGTTTTTGTTTTCCATTGTAGAACAGATAGATGTTAAGCCCATTTGGGGTGACTGTAAAATGAAATTAGCCGCTTGAAAGTAAATGGCAAATCCTAACGGATTCCACGAGACCACCTGGTCTCAATGATTTTATAAGTATAAAACCTTTTTTAGCTTTAGAGTAAATTTCAACTCTTAGGTTTGTTACTGGGATTTTTAACTTTATCACACAAGTGAAGTGCATATATTTATATATATTATTATTATTTTTTATTAGATTTTTTATTAGATAGGTATACGGATATTTACAGTTACACCAAGAGGTTTTACCCACCGTATATATTACTGCATATATTACTATTGTATATATTATTATATTACATGTGTATTTGAAAGTCACATCTTGATTTAAGGTTGGTTTACTTACAGTGTATTATAGTAAATGTGTAATATGGCTTTAAACTTTTTGGCGGGATTTTAATTAGTTAAACATCAATTAAGGTGATTTAGGATGATTATAAATACTTTGGGATGATATGTGTTGTTTGTTCTGATGAAGACTGATCACCAGTCGAAAGCGCTTAACCAGTCGTGTGGAATTGTTCAATAAACTATCGTGAGGTTTTACCAGTTGTAAGAGCAGTTTTCCTTTCACTCACCATCTTCAGTTCTTAACATGATTACTTTGTCATTACCCCTCTTTCTCAAGGTAACACTCTAAATTCAGTTAATATACTACACATATTTTTAGTTTTCACTGTTGAAGAAATGGATAGCTATGGTTCTTTCCTACCTCCCTCCTGTACATTCCTGTATTGCTTTCCCTTTGTTCTTCCCCTGATTGCTCCCCATTTCACCACTTTCCTATCTACACCATTTTAGCACCTATAATCTGGTCAAAAAAATAGAATCACACACAGGACACATAAGTACCAGAAAAAGCAAAGGATAACTTGACTTTTTGTTCTCCATGTTTGTGCGGAGTTTGGCATTGCCCACCAATACCAAGCGATGGTGAGCAGACCTACTATATCTGCACAATGGCACTTAAACAGGCTGATGAACTATGCCAGCACACAGCAACACATTTAATATAAAGAATTAATGTCATTGTATTATCACTGTTTATTTAAAAGTATTAAATATACCTGGATTTGAACCCAGTATCATCTGTTCTCAAAAAGAAATGTGTCAATGCATTTACACCTGCTGCCACAGATTCAGCTAAGCAGCAGGTGTGTTTCATAGACTCAGTACTAACTCTCAGACTTTTAGCAATGTGGCTCGTGTTTGCATACTGCTTAACTACACACAAACAGGGAAAGTAATGGAAATGTGTATCTCGCATGTGCAAACAATTTGCCAGCTATTGCAAAAACCCACTGCTCGCTGCTGCACTATGCAAAGTAAATATTACATGTATTTGTGATGTTCCTCAACCTAGCCTGTGACATAAACAGGACATGCTGGACATATATCTCTCCCAGTGATTGCCATTCCTCTGGGATAGGCTCCAACTGCATGGGAAGCAGAGCTCCTCAATGACCCTATTCAAATGCAACTTTGACAACTGAATGGGTGACAGTAAATTCACCCCAGGGGTGGCAGCTATGTCCCTCATGGGGCCATTAGCTTAGTAACTTCCTATGAAGCAAGGAACCTATGCAGGCCTCCCAACATCTTCTCTCCAACATTCACTGCTGATCTCATCCACTATAAGTTGTCCTGCAGCCTTGCAAAAGTCAGACTTGTGCAGGGGAGTTGGCATAGTGTACTGAGCTCTGTAGTCTATGTACTTAAATATGTAGGGGTTCTGTTCTTACTGCAGTCAACTGGTGTATGAGTGTGTGTGTATGTGTGTGTGTGTGTGTGTGTGTGTGTGTGTGTGTGTGTGTGTGTGTGTGTGTGTGTGTGTGTGTGTGTGTGTGTCCGTGTGTGCGCGTGTGTGTGCGTGTGAGTGTGCGTGTGTGTGTGTGTGTGTGTGAACTTGCCTGACGTTGCAGACAGCCTTTTACACCAGCATGTGGGACACTGTTATTACATTCTCCTCACCAGACCCTGCTGATGTCATCAGCTATAAAGTGTTGTCTGAGACACTCCAAGTCAGACTTGAGCCGTGGTGCTTGCCTTGAATACAGAGTTCTGTAATCTATGTACTTAGGTAGGGGTTCTGTTCTCACTGCAGTTAACTGGTGTGTGTGTGTGTGTGTGTGTGTGTGTGTGTGTGTGTGTGTGTGTGTGTGTGTGTGTGTGTGTGTGTGTGTGTGTGTGTGTTACAGAGAGCCTTTTACACCAGTATGTGGGACACTGCTGATGTCATCAGCTATATCTGATTTGTGAATGTGCACTATTCTCACCACGGCAGGGTCAGAGACTGGCCTGGAGGCCAGGCAGAAGTCACCTCATCCTACACAATATAAATTACAGTGGCATGACTTTCAGTCTAGCCATATACATCATGTCACGGTTTGTAGGCCCTGTGTTTTCTTGGTGAGAAACCCCTGTGGTCTCTCCAGCTGCTACATGGGTCTGGTAAGGTCCATGCAAAGTAGAGCATTATACTCTATTAGTGTTCTAATGAGTTTTGAGTGCATTGCTGTAATATAATCCCCAAATCTGAATACAATGGCATGACTTATGATATGCACAGCACAGGCTTTCAATACTAGTGTGCACACTTTATAGTCAAAGTTCAGATTGCTATCTATGTGTGCTCCCAGTGCTTGCATAACTGGGTTTCAGCATAGTGGAACTGTTGTCAAATGCTGTAATTATCATGGAATTCCACTTTGCAGAAGGACAAAATAAAGACACGTTTGCATTTATTTGTAGACTGTGTGGCTTTGACACCAATCATTTGTCTGTGTTAGCCCCTCCTGTAGTATGTTATCATCATAGTGGATTTAATGATTGCACCCAGTATGCAAGAATCAGCAAATGCGGTAAGCCAAAGGCCGTATACTTTAGACTGAACTGTCGAGAAATAGATTCCAAACAGTAAAGAGCCAAGCACAGATCCTGGGGTATGCTAGTGGTGACAGTTCTACTGGTACAGGTTGATTCGCCAACTTTCATAGTATGTGTTCTCGTGATATAAGGATTAATCTGCAGCTGGGAGAGTTTCTCAGTGATACCTGAATGGGGGATTGTGTCCAAACTCTAAGGCAGATCAGGATAGGCAGTATGCGCTGTCTTATGTTCATCCAGGCCTATCACACAGAATCAGTGGGCTGTGACAACATCACAGATTGCCTATCACATGACTCAGCACATACACCTTCCTGACACAGTTGAATATGCACTTCAACATACCCTCCTCACAGGCTATGTTCCTGTAGAAGGGTGTACATCAACATGCATCCATCCAAGCTGGGGGGGGGGGGCAGCACTCAATGCATGCTTGTATAGACATATCCTGACTCTCCTCATCTGTGAGGTAGACCAACATGTCATTGTGCACCTTTTCTAAATGGACACACTAGCAATATCCCAGCTGTGTGCAACAGACCCATGCAAGTTGTTAATGCTACATCATGTCTGTTACATTTGTTACATGCCCTCGAAGATGTCATTGAGTCCATGCATGTCAACAACACTATCATCTTTTTGAACTTGACAAACCAAGGCATTTGACACAAATCCACACTGAGGTATTCACTCAGCACTGTCAGATGTGGCCATAAACACCTATATCACCAAATGGGGAGATCACTGTATCACATACATTGCATCTAAATATGTTGAAATGTGTGAAGTGTCCTATATCTCAGGTCCAGTGATCAAGTCCATACATCATGGCTGTCTGTTAGGCCTTTTCCTGTCGATTATTTATGTCATAGACATCACAGATGACATATAATTCCTGTGTTCAAACAGATGTCTGAAGGACTACAGATTGTGGACAATCATCAACTGTGATATTAGTATAATACAGACAGTATCAACACATGCCAAACCAAAGATTGCTGCCACAGTCATGGCAACACATGCTATGGCACAAAAACATGGGGATGGGGGGATTTGTTACATCAAGAAAACAAATACACAACCTAGGTATAATGTAGACATCACACCCTATAATCAGAGCCCTAGGTATGTGACTTGTGTCGGGGGGGGGTAGATGGTATGTGGAATGTCCACCAGCATGTGGTCACAGTGCTGATTACTCCCTTGTATGTAACACAGCTACTGAGTGTGTGAAGGACATCCACATCACAGGCCAAAATACCTCCATAATTCATAGCCTTCATCACACCAATAACTAAGTAGAATTCACCCTTCTTCATGTACCTCCCTAAACATCTTCCAGTGATGTGTAACTGAAGTGTACCATTTTTGCCACAGTGACCTGTCACACATCATATTGGCCACACCTAGGTATTCTTTTTGTGGCATAAACATTACTGTCTGATGGTGCAGAACCTCCATCAAGTTGTTACACCAGATGCATGTGTGATATCTGTTCTGGTGATGCACACAGTACATGCATAAGCTATTTGACAACATTGATGGCATGGGTAACATTTGTGACAGTGTGGATTATGCCATACATATATGCCATGCACACCAGTCAACTAGCCTGTATTGATCATAATGTCACATACAGGCATAGCAGCATCCCTCCAGCAGATGTTAGTGTCAGTACAGTGTGTGTGCGATTACCCCCATAGGGTGCAGACATGTCATAATAGTTGTACATGTGTGTTTATGCAGAACCATCTCTGATCACTGTAAATCACATATGTTATGTCAGAGACATGGGACAGTGTGGATTATGCCATACATATATGCCATGCACACCAGTCAACTAGCCTGTATTGATCATAATGTCACATACAGGCATAGCAGCATCCCTCCAGCAGATGTTAGTGTCAGTACAGTGTGTGTGTGATTACCCCCATAGGGTGCAGACATGTCATAATAGTTGTACATGTGTGTTTATGCAGAACCATCTCTGATCACTGTAAATCACATATGTTATGTCAGAGACATGGGATGGCTGGTGGTATTATTTTGATATTACCCATGATTGGTGCATGCTTCTTTCACTGTTGTCCATGAGCCGTTACCTGTGTCTCACTTGCTGGAGAACTCTGCTGAGATTACATTCCTATTCAGGCAAATCAATTTACACAGCTTCACAATATGCACCCCTACCCCAATTGCATATAACATCCCTGATAGATGTCCCCTGCATTGTTCATGTAAGGATACTTATCTCACAAAGACATCTTCCCCATTGTTATGTCACCTTGTGTGACAGTCACATAATACACATTTTCACTGTGCAGTCTGTACTGTACCATATTGATATGTGATTGTTGTTGTTGCTACAACTGTCTTTCATTTACATGTCCTAATCTACTGTACATTAGGTTGTTTCATAGGTCTACTTTAATTAAACAAAAGTGCAATCCATCGAATACGAATCCGTCGACACATAAACAGCGAAATGAGATAACGTCGAACACACAAAACCGTGAAATTTAGACATCGAAACCGCAATAGTCGGTCAACCCCACTACCCGTAACATACTACCTACGTAATCACAACAACAAAAAACACATACATACACTAACCAAAACCCTACTACTAACCCTAAATTAAAATACCAAAACCCCAACTTGTAACCCTACACTAAACCCCACATGCATAACTATCTAAGCACTATCCTTAACCCCTCCCTAACCCTAAGGTCCGTAACTACTGCACACTTACCCTACAGAACTATACCCACACAAAGTAAATATTCCACACACATACACTTAACAAAACCCTACACTAAGCCTTACATACATTACCTATTCATGCACTTACCTTAACCTGCACCATAACCCTAAGGTCCGTAACTATCGCACACTTACCTTATGGAGCTATACTGCAGACAGGCCAACTATGATTTCGCTATTTAGTGCATTTGACGTTTCCATGTTTCACTGTTTACGTGTTGACAGATTTGTATTCGACAGATTGCGCTTTTGTTTAATTAAAGTAGACCCTGTTTCACTTGTCCTCTTTCCCTGTGTTCATTCATACAATTCATCTGTGTGTCCCTGTTCAATACATACACTTCCCCTGAGTGTTTATTTTACATGGCAGTCCATGTACTCTTACAGATCATTTACACAACTTCAGTACAGAATGCCAGGAATGGGATTTCACAATACTCTGCACTGTATACACTGTTCTGGACTGTGTTTGGACCATATACATAACTATCATACCGCTCAACTGTCCAGATTTTTACACAATGTCCAGATGTTTGCCTTATATATTTTGGTCTGTTCCTTATAAAATTTGTGGTTTTCTGCCATATCACTGGGATGATCTCAGGACTGACATTTTATTAACATAAACATTGTTATTCTAATACATTTTTAAGTTTAAAAAAGCAAATATGTAAATTCTGTCCCTATCTCTGTGTCATTGTCCCCTCATTATGTTGGGCTTTGTCCAGATTTCTTGCAATATGAGGTTGAGAGCTATGATAACTATATAGTAAGCCCTGGTGATCATGGTGGCATTCCATGCAAGCTCGCAAACCTACTGTGCTCTGATGTAAACAGGTTTGCTATCCGTGTTGCTTTACATGAATTCCTATCTGGCAACACTTATACCTACCACAAAACTATGCTTATTTACTTTTAAACGCTGCTCACCATGCATGACAGCACACACACAAACTCTGTGTAGGCTTCACACAAAGCCTACAAGGAGTTTATTGAATCCTAGTGAATATCTTTTTATCAGATCATTCTATTACTTCTAATGAACACAAATTTTTACTTTCTAAGCTTTGTTTATTCAAGCACCCTACAGTTACTAGAAAATAATCAATAAGTAATAGTATCCCCCACTCATTTAACCATCAGAATTACCTAAAAATGGGAATTGTCATGACATTTCATGAATTAAGACATATTCTTCAATCACTGTCATATAAGATTACTTAAATCAACTAAAATTCAAAGTTTATATAACTGAAAAATCAACAAATGGTAGTTTACCAGGAAGAACATTCTATACTTGTAAGATTATATAAGTCATCAGTCAAAACATTAGGGAAAGATCTGATATTTCTGAAGTGCTGGACTATAGAGTTAAATGCATGGCTCCAAGAATGGTGGAAAAAAGTGAGTCAAAGACAATGTTGAAGTTAAAGCTCTAGGTGCATCCATGGAGGTATCATCTGAAATGGTCCTTATGTAGCCCAAGAAAACTATGAATAAACTGGATGATTTTTTTTGAAGTATTCGGGCTGAGTGAAAGGATTTAATGTTGATAAACTGTCAACAATCTGATGCCACTTTGCATCAAAAGAGTTGAGTAGCAAGAGATCAGTTCTCGGAAATGCATACAAAGTTGCTATTAGTCATTTATAAATTTATTGACTTATACGATAAGGAACAGAAAATAAATTAGTGTGTGATTACCTGATGAAGAAGAGGGACCTAACAGTGTGAAATATATACAAGAGAAAACGATAACATGGACAATTTTTTAGTGCAAACTATCTATACTAAGGTTTATTACTATTCTCTCCCTCCTTCATTCATTTTTGAAGAAGTCTATAGAAGCAAGTGTGACAATTTTGGTCAGCATATAACAAATGCAAGGTAGATTAAAGAAGAGCTTACTTTTGCCATGATTATTTTTAGCAAATCATTGATTATCGAGTATTACTTTTTGAAATAATGTGGGAATGCTGATAAAAGAATTTATCCTGCACTGCTTAGACACCTTTTTTTCAGAGTGGCAAACGTTGCTCTCCGATCTGTCAATATTTGGGAATGTGTGGGCAGCTCCAAAGTTGCATAAGAGTAATAAGGATTTAGATATCCTGAAACAAACCAAGTAGAAACTTTGCAGTGTGGAGGGTACAGTGAGTAGGCTAACCTACTAATCCAAACTTTAGTAATTAAGAAACTAACTCACTAACAAAATGACTAACAAAAAGATCTACCACTAGACATCTATCAGAATAAATATTAAAATACTTACTTATAAACTGAAACACTTTTAACAAAGATCGTTTTCGTAACAAATAAATACTTCATCAAGTTTGTGTGAAAAACATATCATAATATTAATGAATATGTGTATAAATCTGCAAGTGAACATCTAAGTAGGCTGAAAACCATAGCTATAATTGCTAAGGTAGAAATACAGTGAAAAATGTTAAAAATAAAGCTTAAAGGCCCTGGGGATCTGCGTCTAAGAAAGCACTTAGGTTGAATGCACTCAAGTGTATCATATCAGAAAACAACACAAATGTCAGTTATTTTCACTGTAAAATATTGACAATGTTTGATATTTGTTTATAACAATATTAGCATATATAATATTACGATGTATTGTTAGCATTAATCAGTCCCATGTCAGACTTTTGATCTTTTAAAGAGTGGGGCAGTTTTCTGAGTTCTAGTATGTTTTTTGTAGAGCAATAATAATTAAGCCTCGGTTTTCTAAAAGAGTTCAATTTCAGTTGCCACAATAGTTCACGTTTCTCTAAAAGATTAGAGATGTCTACTTTCAGTTCCAAAAGGTCCATAGGATCAATAATTTGACATTTAAAGCCAGTGTGTTTTTTGTGAAGCTGCAGGTGCCGACCAAGTGCATTATTCTTGCACTTAGCTCTAATTTTGGAAAGATGGCCAGAAATCCTACTTTTAAGTCTATTGAGTGTTTTCACCACAAAAAATGCTTCACAGTCATTTCAGCTTGCCCTGAAAACCACCAGCATTGAGTTACAGTCACCTCCTGCATTAGTTTTAATCAATTTCTTTAAATAAGGGCAGAAAAACATGTCTCCCTCCTCTATGTGGTGACAAAAACACAGTCGGCTGCACACTTATTGGTGCATGTATCCAGTGGTCTGGGCCTTCCTTCAGCCCAACTCCTGATGTTTCTGGCTTTCCAATACACAAAGGAAGAACCTTCTCCAAGGATTTTCATTAAATATGAGCTTTCAGTGATTATGGCCAAATTCTATCTAATAATATTAATGATGATGTGACAGTCAACAGTAAAAGTCAAGATACAACTGTCTTTATATTGGTTGTCCATAGATTTCTTTAACACCCTCCTATAAGAATTGTTAAGTGCTGGTGAATTTGTACCTTTTAGTTCAATTATAAGTTCCAGAATGCTTCTTAACATATTGCTTTCATATCCCCTCATCAAAACATAATTTTCAAGATTATTTACGTTCTTAAAGAAGGGTTCCATTTTCATAGTGATCCTGGACAGCCTGTAGCCCTGGGACTTAACAACATTATATTTTGTCATGGCTGGATGGAGACTCTTATTATGCAGCAGGAGGTTTACTCTGGTAGGTTTTCTGTAAAGATCTGTGTCCATTTTACCTTGGTCTAAGTCTTTAGTAATCTGCATATCTAAAAAGACTACCAAGGTGAGGCTGTGGGAAGAGGTGAAATGCAGGAAGCTGGTGGTTTGATTCGGACAGTTGATAAAATCTTCTAATTTAGTACTGTCTCCCTTCCACAAAATAAAGATGTCACAGACTTTCTGCTCACAGAAGGATTGTGGGCAATGAAGAAAGATTGATTTTGGTGATGCTACTAAAGAACACACATTCTTTTTTGAGCTGGCCAATTCCTGTAACAATATACTGGTGTTGTAGAAGATATAATATTTGACTAATTAATGTAAACAATTAAAGAAACTGCTTCTAAAAGGAGTACCTGTTATACATGTTCAAAGAGTGCAATATTTTATTAACCTGTGTGATCATGGCCAAGTTTGAAAGTAAAACTGTTCCAGTTGTTGTTTGTTCATAACAACTTGTTATTAGAATGTTTGTGGCTGAAATTGTGTAGTTTTTTATGAATAAAATAAGATTTAGATGTTGTAGCTGAAAGTTTATTCATTATCTGTTTTGAAACTGTTAACTATATGCCTAAGAAATTGGTATACTGTCTGTGCAACAATTAAGAGTGAAAAAGAATGCTGTCACATTTCAGATAACCAGTATAAAGCTTTATAAGTTAGTATGTGTTTCTTTTTCAAATGAAATAAGGTTTAGTTGTAACTACTGAAAGGTTTATTGATGTTTTATCACTTGGGTTTCAGATGTTCCTTTTTGAATGTTTGTTGTTTTTATGGGCAGTAAAGAAGGACTGGCAATATCAAATGAATATGTTAAAAGATATGTAATAAAGATATCCCAGAGGGGTGTATGTGTTTGGCTGTGGCATTAGGAGTAGAAGAACAATTAATTAGCTTGAATGAATTAAGTGAAATTAAGTGGTATGAATAACTTGGAGAGTTTTTAAAATGTATTGGAAGATGGGATTTGAAAGGAAGTCTTGATAAAACGACAACAAATCTGGGCTGTATATGATAAGGAATGGTGTGGTAACAGTATTTCTAATGTTTGAGTATAGGAATAAGTGGTATTTTGTAACTGATTGCTAATGAAACCCACCAGTATGCTGACAAGATATGCAACCATTCAATTGGCTTAACCTTCTTATATTTGGCAATCCCAAAAAAAAGCATATATCAACTATAACACTGAATTGAAGTAGTGAATAGGAGAACATCCAGCTGGGCTTCTTAGTGTTTGAATTTGGATGAAGGAATCTAAAAATAGGTATTATACAATGACTGGTCATTAACATTCAAAAATGTGCACGCTGATTGGTCAGGCCAACCAGTGTGCCCATTGTAAAATCAAGCCTATAGCAATAGAAAACCGTCCAGTCACCTAGACTTTCTTCTATTAATATATGCTACATCTTTCCAGTTTGAACTAAGTCATCGAGAAGTACGAAGTTTGAAACCCAGACAGTTTATCTGTATGAGAGAGACAGGTAGTGGTGTAGCTAGAGTTTGTGCCACCTGGGGCTGTCTTTGAGTTTGCCCCCCCTCTCCCTCACAAAAATCATGGTCAAATGGGGCCCCCCAATACACAGCCCCCCACAGCCATTCCAATGTCCCATTACTAGGCTATTTCTCCCCATTTACCATAAACACTGTAATGTGCATATTGCTTTATGCTTTAGTTATACAATGATTATTTGGATTTAATTTAAAACTTTTATTTTAAATTTTATAGCACAAATACTGATAGGCATTTGCTAAACAAAGCAATATAGTTTCACAATGAAAACAGACTTAGGATTAAACTTTTCTGCCCTTGAAACTCACATTCATTAAAACAGCATTGAAACCCACATTCAAAGAAAATGCATCTGGCCAGTGGCAGACAAAGTTTATATCTGGGTTGTTTTCAAATCATAAGCCCCTTGCACACATATAGGTTCATAGGTTGGTGCTAGGCTATCAGCCCTAGGGCCTACACAAGCCTAGCCATAACAATTCCCTGGCTATTTCTTCTCACACTATGTACTTCCCTGGACCCCTGTCTAGCAGGGCGACTATATTTAGGACCATGCAAACATACACATGTTCTTTGATTCACCTTCCTGACTGTATTAAATTATATGCCTTGTATAATACAACACACTTGTTAGAGCATGTTTTAAATTTATTGTTTTGAACATTTTTCCAGTAAGTAATGAAACAAGATGTATGAACCAATAATGGCAAACTGCCCTGTTCCAAACATTTCCATCATAAAAGTCTACTCAAAATTTTGTCATTACAATCCACCAATATCAGTAAGGATACACAATCTCTGAAAACATAAAAGTCATCTAAATAATTTCACATTAAAGGGTTCTGTAACTAATGAAGAGGTTGCTTCTAGCAAACAACTTTATATTTCGTTGTTTCATCTACAGATAAAGTGCCTGTTGACCTTGAAGAATAAATTGCCTATGTTACATTAAAAAAATTATAAGCTGGTAATATTGCAATAGGGAATGTATGGCAGACTGATAACAGGTGCATAGTTACTAGGTACCTCCTCCAAAGGAGGACATTCTCAGGAATGCAGCATCCACCCCCTTTAAAGTACAACTCAGTACAGTTTCAGTAATCCATCTACATACTGTAGGAGTAGAACCCACAGCCTTCTGCATCAAAAGTAAGTATACTACCTGTTGTGCTGCTAGCAATGATTTTAAATGCTTTAGCACAACAGTGATATCATTAGCTAAACAACAGCTGCATGTTGCAAACAGACCTGGCATAAGCAGCACTAAACTTCTCTTCTCCTGAAGCTTTCAGCTCCTTGTAAAATGCACTTGAAACTCAGCTATATCTCTCAACTTTGCAGCACAAGAAATCTGGAAAAAGTCAAAAATTATGGGTGGGGGGACAGAGGCCCAAAACCAGGCACACATTTTAAATATTGCTTGTATAATCATAGAAAGTTGCTAGAATAAAATGTTTTGTGTTACCATGCATTTCATGAAAGATAGGAAGACTAAAACTTAAATGGCTGTCATTATTTAGTGAATTCAGTCTTCACTGATTTGCCAGAAAACCAGAAATGTAAGAGGAACAGACCAAAAGTATAAGCCAAAAATTCCAGACATTCTATGAAAATCTGGAGAGTTGAGAACCATGGACTCAACATCTTAAATCACAAGTGGTTGGTAGGGGTAGAGAATTCAGGGTCTTGTACCTAAGGTACAGGGTTTGAGCCTGAGTAACACTAACTACCAGGTATCCCAAACCGGGGCATTTTACACACACACACACACACACACACACACACACACACACACACACACACACACACACACACACACACACACCTTTCTGAGACGTGATGTGAGTTCTTAAAGAAAGTAAATGTGACAGTCAGTCCCTTGGCAAGAAGTGAAATAAAAAAAGTGCTGCCCGGGGTGGACCACCCCTCTTGCCCCCCCCCCCTCCCTGGCTACGCCACTGGATACAGACCAGAAATACAATGAAAATCAAGTATATTGTGCAAAACTAAAGAAATGTACCTGATTTCCTTGTATTTCTGAGCTGTCTGTCTTGTACCTCTTAACTGTCTGGATTTCAAACTTTATTTGTTAAAAAAAAAAACAGAAGCAACAGAGATCTTCCTTTCTCCATTGCATCCTTTCCAAAACACTGATGTACTATGTAAGCATGGAAATGTAAGTCTCATACACATGCACATTACATCAAGAAAGCAGCAGGATACCAAAAGAAAGCAGAAGAACACCACAGAGCCTTTATACAAACACATTTAAGAAAAGTAAGTAATTTTTTTTGTTAAATAATGTCATTGTATAATAGCAATAACCCATGGCTGGGTGTGGGTAATGCTGGATTTATACACTGCTGACTTTATTTGGTCACACAGACTTCACCGTCATGAACAAACCACGCCAACCTTGGGTAAATCCAGCAATACCCACACCCAGCTATGGGTTATTGCTATAATATATCCCAGTTATGTTCATTAAGAGAATATAAGTTGTCTGCATAATATGCATCAATTAAAGAATGATGTACAAGTTTATGAGAATAGAAATGGTCTTTGTGGCTTAGATTCTTGGGAATTACTCAATATAAAAGGTGCAGGAATGTTTGTTTTGGTTCCTGCACATGGTTACAGCTGAGCTTGTAACAGTAGTAAGCAGTTATCCTTTGAATTACCATTGAGCCATTCATTTTTTATTCTTAAGCAGGTTTGGCACTCTAGACAGTTGGTAAATAGTCTGTCCAGAAGTGTTTATACAGTGAAATGTTTGCATGATTCTATATTATATGCTGGTAAAACTCATTGAGATGATGTCCTTCTTAGTGGGAAGATGATTAGACTTGTTGAACAGTAAAGATTATACTAAAGCTGGTGACTATTAGAAATGAAAGTGCATAGGAAGTTAAAAGTTGTAAATTCTGTGATGGCCTCATGACCTCTTAATATTTTCAATGTCATTAAATTGTGCTTTTACATTTAGTAAATAATGGTTTATTAATAACAAAGCTATTGTAAATTTTCTTAATGCAAAGTTATTAAGGATGAGAATTTCATCTGGGGGTAATGATAATATGATAGTTAAATAGAGGCTCAAAGATTTTTTATACTGGGGCAATATTGTCTGGGGATAAAGAGGTAGATGATAGTGGCAAAAATACTATAAAGAACAGATTTTAGGTCTCTAACCAATTGTTTTATGTAGCTGACTATTTCAAATTGGAAAATGTGACCACTTCTGATTTTTGTAAGAAGGTGATCTAATCATGGTGGCTGTAAATTATTAGAAAAGAGGTTTTGCTTATAGGGCTTTGATTGTCTAGGTGGATTAAGTAAATACCCAGTAAAGGTGTCACTGTGAGATAACAAGAAAGGTGAGGAACTGTCTGTAGGCTAGGATAGAAACTTTTATTGATTGGTGAGGTTTTAAAATTATCTTTGATAGAAATAAGTGCATTTTCTGGAACATGTTAAAATATGATATTTTGTTTGCATATGGTGATGAAGCACATCACAATGTTATTGTAACTAATAAAAAACTTTCTAAATACCCATACCTAAAAGAAGAAAATATATCTACTATAATAATTTCTAATTATTCCATTCCAAATTTTCACGATTATTTTTAGTAAAGAAGGAGGTCCATTGTAGGTATCACTGATTTGCAATTCCATCATGCATTCATGAAAGTCAGATCACTACCATGAGCTCTAAATTACATTACAAAATTTCATCTGTTTCTAATCATTAGAAACCCTAAACTCCAGAGCAACTACATATTATTTTTCAAAGTTCTGAAAACTGAAACCATGGCCTTTCCATCCAGATTACATTACCAAAAATAAACAAAATTCTCAATCTGTGGACCTACTGCACAGTACAGGTACTTCTACATTGTCCCATTCATAGGTTCATAGGTTCATAGGTTAGTACTAGGCTATTGGCCCAAGGGCCTATACAAGCCTAGCCATAACAATTCCCTGGCTATTTCTTCCCACAGTATTTACTTCCCTGGACCCAGTCTAGCAGGGTGACTGAGGTGATCTCTGGAGTGAATTTCCTATCTCCCATCCAATCGTCAAGGTTCCTTTTGAAGAGGGCCAAAGAGGCGCTCTGCTTGACATGTATGGGCAGTCTATTTCAGAGTCTGGGGAGTCTCTGGGTCAGGAAGCTATCCCTCCAGCATGTTTTGTTCATTGTTGTGACAAAGTTTAGATCCCTGGAGCATGTGGCTCTGAGGGATTGGGATTCCTGTAGATAGTACCCATTTCCATTTAATGAATAGTAATACTGTAAAGAAATTTCACTTCATTGTGCCAGGATCAAGTAATGCATGATTATTCATCCTTTTCCAACAGACAATACCTGAATCTATTTGTAAAATAATACCTCAATCAAAACACCGGCCAACTATGCAGCTCTGTGGAATAGAGCAATAAAGCTCTGATTATGACCCAGACACCTAGCAGCATGGGTGCTGAAGGAGCTGTGGCAGGGGATGGTAAGACTGAGTGATGACTGGCAGCTGGATAACCTTCTGGGGATTTACTGGTGGTCTAATTGGCTGTTCACCTTCATTCAAGTAGCAGTGATACAGCCATGAACTACAGAAGTAGGCTTCTTGCTGCCAAGCTTGTAAAAGTAACCTTTATTATAGAGTATGTGGGTAGAAGCATGCACATGCAAAGGAATACCATGTAGTTCTTCAAGGTACCAGAAGTGGCCACATCACCCACCAAGGGAAAGGTGATGACTTGAATAGAAAAGTTTTTATAGTTTTGCCCATAATGAATCAGCGTGTACTGATGGAAGGTTCTGCATACCAGGAGGGTGTAGCCAGACCATCAGGCCACTAGAAAGACATTCATCCCTCACTGGCAGGTAAAAGAAGGGGTGAAGGTAAGGGCACAAGGTCTTCCATGGCTTTCAAGAAGATGGCCTCCTCTGCTTATCTCTTGCTCAGTGCAGATAGGCCACCCTGAACTTAAGGATAAATGGGCACAAGACCTACAGGAGACATACAGGCTGATGGCTAGCAGGCAAAGAGGAAAGGACTTAGAAAAAATTATACTATATCTAATAGGAAAAAGGAACCATTCCATGTCCAGACTAGTTAAATTATAAAGGTCCTGAGGTCTTCTTCATAAACAGTGCATGTGATGCACAGAGGGAAGGTGGGTGAATGGAAGAAAATTAAAAATAAGGAGGATGGGACTCAGAAGAAACGTAGGGGTAGCACCTAATAAAACCATCTAATTAAGCAGCAACCTCTCACTAGAAATAAAGTATGTAAAATCTGGGGTGCAGTCAAGATATTCCCAAATGTTTATATTCACTGCTTTATTAAGAGGGTATAGTGTCTGCGTGCACTACTCAAAGTTATCCATCATAGTAAAGATGATAGCCACGTTCCATTTCCTTCAACCTTTTCCCCAATGTTTTATCACACTACAATAAAGTAATTACTGTTGATCCCCTACAGTTAGTTTCAACCATATATGTGCTTAACCTACCATGATTCCCTAATTTCCATAATCAGGATTAATAATACTCTGAACACAAATCCAGTACCATAACTTAACCATCCTAAACTCACAGAGTTCATGAAAAGTACTATGTTAGGTATATTTTCTAATTATTGGTTAGACACAGCAATTCATTTACAATCTAATCCCAAGGTTATGTTAATTGTGACCAGAAGGAATGGGCCAGCTAACATTAGAAAAAGCCTAAAAATTCTGAAAATAACTTTCAGTTTAGCCCAAATCAAACACTTTTCTATTCATTTATTAAAACTAAAGAATTCAAAGAAAATAACTTTTGTTTCTTTAAGTAAACTATAAAGTCAGTAAACTAGCAAATTCTAACATTGATTTGCAATGTATAATAGATTTATACTTTTCACTGTGTCATAGGACTTCAATAACCACAGGGTATTTTGTCTTATAATATCAGCCCTGGTGGCATCCTTGCTTCCATCTCCCTCAATTGCATTTTTTCTTAAAACAGTGGGAGGGGGTGCTTTTTGGCCTCTTCCTGCAATCAATATTATATAGGACAAACTATATTCCCAGTTAGGGAACATATTTTGGAACATTTAAGGGATATTCACAATAAATCCCTTAAGTATCCTGTTGCCACTCATTTTAAAAATGAACATGCTTTCGATGGTATTGATTTAAAATATTTTATAATGTACAAATGTTATAATGATTATCTGCATGTTAATGTTGTCAGAAATATTATTACAAAAAGAAGCGTTGCGTATTTTCAAATGATGCATTTTACAAAGGACATAATAATGAGTTAATGATTAAATATTTGTTATAATTGTAATTAATTGTATTACTAATTGTTAGTGCAATCTCATTGGTTTCTAAGGATTTGTTGGGGCATTTATTCATGATGAAGGAAATTAATGTTAGAACCAGTAGAAGGCTAACAGCTGAGGTGATAGTTCATATATTTTATTGTTTTAATAAAAGTTATTTTTATGCTTTAGTAAAGAGCCAAGTGTTAAGTTTCGGAGGCCTCTCCAAGATGACAGCTGCCTCTGGTACCTGATTCACTCTAATCACCATTCTGAGGTTGTCTGGAAGTCATGGCAGCATTATGAAACAGTATAGCTTAAAATAAGCAGGGCACAGAGTTTCTTGACTGGTATGAACTCAGTATGTCCCTGCAGACTTTGGGTGGGAACATCCAGCTCACAGTAATATATATATATATATATATATATATATATATATAGCTGTTGCTTAAATATATTTAAGCACTTTGCCTGGCTTCCACAATAACCACAAAAATGTTTTCCTTCCGGGCATATATAGAGAAACTCACTATCACTTCTCTCAATTACAATAGTGTCTTTGGCTAGGTACATCCACTATGCTAGTAAAGTCCAGACAAATTCTGAACAGTTACCAGTTTCTAATCTACCTGATATACCAATAAGCCCATATACTTTTCCATCAAGTTCTAGCTTTAGTATCCACGACCCTGTCTTCTAACTACTTTAACTTTGTTTATAGACCCATTACCTGTTTAAAGTGTTGTTTCCTCCATTTGCAATGTTTGAATACTGTCCAAATGCTCTGGAAGCACATCATCCACCTCTTTCCCGTTGTTAATCAGGCCACAAACTCTTCAAGTTTTGCATTCATTTTCATGATATTAACAAAACGGGGTCCGATGGAGATGGTTGGACTTCCTGTTCCCAAATACAAGGTATCTCCTTTGGTTGCACACCTGGTGCCTATATATATATATATATATATATATATATATATATATATATAAAACATTTCTAACATCTTTACAGTCAACGTTTTTCCTGATACTCTGCTCATTTTGAATTAATTTGGCTTACCTTACGTTTGATCATTAGCAACTTCTTTATTAAACTAAATAATAAGCACAAAGAAGAGCACTATGTTCGGTCTACTTCCTAGTCAGTACAATTACTGGAAGTCCAAGCCTTAAAGCACATTTTTGAGATTCATCTTGAACTGTTTCCAGAGTTAAACCTCAGGAGGATTTGAGTTGGTAAGATAACCCCATTCCTGTCCTACAACAAGCAAAAGCATATCTTTACCAACAGGAATTCAGGCTGTCTGTGCTATGACTTGTATTATGCCTGCAATCAAACAATGTCAGAGTTGATATATTGGGACATGTATTCTAGGCTGTACTGTTTGCCACTATAAGTTGTGTTTTTATATTTCAGTTTTGAAAACAAAGACTTATACAGCAGGCATATGTTCACTCTCCATCGCTAAACTGTTGTTAGCAGTGCTGACCTTTTCCTGGCACTGTTCTGTTACTTAACTGCTGCTATAATAAAAGCAAGTATAAGAAATACTGCTTCTAGGGCAGCCATGGTGGTGCAGCGGTGAGCATTGTCGCCTCACAGCAAGAGGTTCTGCGGTTCAATCCTCGGCTGGGGTACCTTCTGTGCAGAGTCTGCATGTCCTCCCTCTGGCCACATGGGTTTTCTCCAGGTGCTCCAGTTTACTCCCACATCCCAAAGACATGCTGTGGGTGGATTGGACACTCTATATTGGCCCTAGGCATGTGTGTGTGTGTGTGTGTGTGTGTGTGCCTCCTGTGGAAGGTTGGGCAGCAGGCTGGTAACTCAACACTGTAAAACTCTACTGCAAATCATGAGTGGACAGGTGATCTGCTGTGGCAACCCCTAACCAGGAAAAGCCAGAAGAAGATTAGAAATACTTCACTTTTGTGAATAATATTAAAATGATAAAAGCGGAGGAAAGAGATATTATGGTGACAATGGATGTTAATTTGTTATATACAACCATACCTAATAATATAGGGGTGGAATATGTAGGGGTAGAGTTGGCAGAATCTAAATGTTATAGTACTGAAGACATTAGCATTGTCTTAGAAATTTTAGACATAATTTTGTCTTACAACTTTTTGGAGTTTAATGGTAAATTTTACCAACAAATTAATGGTGTAGCTATGGGGGCTGCTATGGCCCCTAGCTATGCTAATTTGTTTATGACCAGATGGGAAAAGTTATATATTAAAGCTAATAGTCATTATAAAAATGTGTTTTTTGGTCATTTTACTGACGACATTTTTTTAATTTGGAGGGGTGAGTTAACTGAATTATTACATTTTTTGGATGAAATTAATGTTGCATGTGATTATCTCAGATTCACTTGGAATTATAGTTATTTAAGTCTTTATTTCTTGGATGTTGTGGTATATAAGAAAGGAGATAGGTTTTATACCAAAATATATAAAAAGAGTGTCCAAAGCAATACATATTTGGATTTTAATAGTATGCATCCGAGTTATGTTAAGTATAATATTCTAGCAGGACAGTTGAAAAGAGTTAGTGATCTAACTGACTGTGATATGAAATATGGTGAAGAAAGAGATATGTCATGTCAAGTTTGTAGTTAGGGGCTACCCGGAAGTATTTATAAAAAGCAAAAAAGAAGAAATGGATAGCATTAGGAATATAAAAAAGTCTAGAGTCACACATACAAATATAGGGCAATTTCAAAATTAAAGTAAAGGAATTAAAATCAATACAAGCAAAGACTATAGTATGGTTATGGTAATACCTTATTCGGTTGATGGTGGACAAATTAAAAGTCTGTTGAAGGAAAACTGGAAAATTCTGATGAGCTTTCCAGAAATGAAAGATGTTATTGGTGAACAGCCTATTTTTGTAAATAAAAAAGGTAAACATCTGAAAAATGTGTTTCAAGATAAGGTTATATACAAGAAAAGAGAGAAGTTGTTAAAATGTTTAAATTGTAGTTTTTGTAAGTATATATACAAAGGAATTATTCCAATTAGTATGAATAAAATGTTACTATATGCTCAGAATGAAAATATTTGTATGATGAAGTATGTGGTATATTTGTCTAAATGCTTAGAATGTACTTCATATTATGTAGGTATGACCACAAGAGAGTTATGCAAATGGATAAAGGAGTATTTATATGCTATTCAAAAAAACGATATTAATAATGCTTGGGGTAAACATTTTATGGATGGTAAATGTAGGGGGACCCCTAAGTTTATGGTTATAGATAGAGTGTTTAATTTTGACATGAAACTATCAGCAGAAGATGAGTTAAAATGGAAAGAATACTGCTGGATAGTCAAATTGAACGCAAGTCACCCTCCTGGAATAAATGAGAAAGAAAATTTGAAGGTATATTTAAAAAAGAAAAAACTGAAACATTAGTATAATAATGGCAAATATGGCTTGGAAAATGTGTTTTGTATGGTCATGAACATTTTTATAAGTGTGCTGTTCTTTAAGATAATTGTATAATTGTGCTCGTTGATGAATGAGCTTTATATAAAAGGAAGTTATTCCTAATTGCTTTTATTCAGTCTGAGGAAGTTGTGATGACGAAAGCGCTTACTGAATAAGCTGCTGCTGTGAATCTGGAATTAAAGCTGTTCGTATTTTATCTTTTTGGTGGAATTCATTGTGTGTTGGTTTCTCCTTTTTGCTGAAGATTAGAAATACTGCCTCTAAAGTGAATGTTGGAAATACTGTCACTATTTTAAATATCTTTTGAATGAGGTACTAACATTGCAGATACTTGAATTAATAACCTAAAGCAAGGTTAAAAAGCTTGTAATTGGTCTGAACCATTTTCTGAATAATACTACTCTGAACAGCTAAAGTGTGAAAGTAAAGTTGGGTCATGTAGCACCGTGTGTGACCATGTAATTATTTAACTGTGTTTATGCAAGAACCTACTTACACTAACACCTGCAGCCCCAAATTCTAACCCTTTCGTTTCCATGCATATTTTTTCTTACCTGCCTGCATCCATTTTACAGCTATTGTGTATCTATATTATACATGCTATATTGTATGCTAGCAATATCCTGTACACAGCTACAGCCCTGCAATTAACATATTGTTCCATTCCTTAATAATAACATGATGAAATCTTGAAAGAAATAAAAATAAATGAGCTTTTGTTTAATATTTCCCTCAAAATGCAGATCCTTTCACAGAATGATATGACAATTATGGCAACACAAAGTTCATATAAGCAGTCTTGAATGAAAGCATTTTACAAGCTTCAGCCATGAATCATTAAGTTTCAGTACAGCAAGGACATATCATACAAAGGTATGCTGGTTAGGAACTCGAACAATGAAAAACTTTAAAGTGTTTTTTGCAAATGGGGCAAGGCCTTCTGTACTCCCATGTTGGGGCAAGCCCTGCACACCTCCAAAACTTACTTACACCAACTCAGTGGTCATATAAATAAAAAAGAAAGGACAAACTTGTAGCAAAAAGGAAATCACTGCTGGTGAGCACTTAGAAATCCCACTAGCAATGATTTCCTATGGAAAACAGCAAAGGGGAAGCTCGGTATCAGAAAACTGAACCCAGTGAGTTGAGTCTTCTTAAGGTTTGTACTTGACAAGATGTAGGTAAGCCTTTATACCACAACACTACACAAAGAAAAGACACTTCCCATCCCTCAAGTGAAAAGTGTGTGAGAAAGCTCATGTAGTTACAGAAAGATTCATGAAAAATACCTATATAAGTAATAGTTCCACACATTTCAGAAGCACCGAAATAAACTGTGGCCTTCCGCAGAACTCTAAGACCTCATCTAATTAGGGCAATGGAGATTTTCTGCTCTTCTGAGAACACCCACTCTCCGTTCTTATTTATTTTTTTTATTTTGGACACAGAGAAAAAGGCTTCCACAGGAATTCCTGAAGTGCTGCAATCAACTCAGTTACAGGAAAGAAATAAGCCAATGTCATGCTTTCTGACTGTTTATTAGGACTACCGTATTTCCCCGATAATAAGAACAGGTCTTATATTCTTTCCCCCGCTGAAATACGCATTAGGGCTTATTATCAGGGAATGCCTTATTTAACCGCACTGTACAGCAATCTACCTTTATTCATTTATTCATGTACAAAAATCGACATTTATTAATGAACACAAATCGACATTTATTCATGTACACAAATTGACATTTATTTCGTACTTTTCTATTGTTTTTCAACAGTTCTAATAATAGGTTGACAGTTGTGTGAGAATTCTACATAAACAGTGCAACAAACATTTCAACTTCAGAATATCTGCACCTTGGCTTTCACAGTTATTCAAATACAGTCATGTCATCTTCTTCTGGAACATTGTCATAAGTGTCCAACCCCCAAATTTCGGCCTGAATTTCTTGCAACTCCATTTCCTGTAACACCATTGGCCCCAATCTATCATGCCTAGCAATAGAGCTCTCCTTAAATGAGCACTGCTTGACCAAGTAGCCTGCTCATAGTGCATTGGCAACACAGCTGTCAGTGATTTTATCCCATGAATTTTTCACCCAAGTCACGACCTCTTGCAGGCTAGGCTTCACAAAGTTTCCATGCTGATTTCTCTCCATTCTATTTTTAATGTAGTCATTGAGTTCCATGCACAAATGGTCCTTGAATGGCTTGTTTATTGCAATATCAAGAGTCTGGAGATAGGCAGTCATTCCTGCGGGAATCATTATTTGATCTATTCTCCTCTGTGCTAGGAATTTCTTCATTTCTTTAGTGCAGTGAGTGCTGGCTGAATCCCAAACTAGCAGACCTCTTTCGCCACCTTGCAAAACAAGTGGCTGCATTACATCGACCCACTTCCTTATGCTTGTGTGCACCAGGCTTTTTCAGTTTCAAGAATGTAAATGCCTGAAACACGTTCACTCTTATCTTTCTTGCCCTTACTAATGATTAGAGGTGGGGTTTTCTTTCCATTTAGACGAATTGCCAAAATACAGGTAACACGTGCACTCTCGTAACCAGTGGAGGGAATGTAGATTGACGAGGCACCCCTCTGATCAATTGTTGTTTGAAATCCTTGGCCCATTAACACTGCAGTTTCATCCATAGCAATCATGTTGGAGAGTTGGTATTTAGAAAAGTCAATGCCATCAACAAAGGACTTGAATGCAAGTGCACGTTTAATAACTTCAGTATCTTCCAGCTTGAACAGCGTTGTTGATCTTCTTAGAGATAGTTCATATCGCTGAAGGAAGCCATCCAGCCAATGTTGTGATGCTTTGAATTCTTCTGGGGATATTTCTAACTGTGGTGCCATTGCAAGGGCAAATGCTTGAATATCAGCCCTGTACACAACCAAAGCTTTTGCTCTCCTGTTAGCAATTCACTCACAGACGAGGTCTTCAAGCTCAGGAAATAATGGTTGCCGACCTGATCCACTTGCACTTCTTAGCGTTTCCCTCGTCGGCCTGTTGACTGAGGTTAACATACGCTGCTTGCCATTTTCAGACTATTCAAAAATCTAACTTCTTCTCTTTACAGAATGCCATCAGATTCTTTCCCCAGGAGTCCTCCATGATTCCTTTCTTGTACTCGATGGAATAGCTCTTTCTTTTTGCACTCATCTTGTCTGGGTGGGGGGGTAATTGAAGACTTACGCAACTGGAGTAGCAACACAAAATGGCACCGGTTATGAAGAGAAGACACAACCACAGCTGCTCGTTATCATGAGCGCGTGCTTTACGCACGTTGTCTGTACTTTGAACAATCAAAGTACAACTGCAAGGTTTTATGGGCCAAGGATCTCAACCGTCAAGAGTGAGTGATGATTAGGGTTACAGTAAGAATCGTGGAGAACTCCCAGTGAAAGAGTCTTATGATTTTCTGCAAAGAGAAGAAGTTGGGTGTCCGAATGGTCCAAAAAAATGGCGAGCAGAGTACAATAACCTCAGTCAACAGGTGTCAATAATATTATTTTATAATTCAATATGTCCGTCGTGTGTTGTTGACAATATTAACTGGGGCTTTTTTGGGGGTAGGGCTTACATCATGACCACCCTGGAAAAAATATGCTGGGCCTTATTCTCTGGTTAGGTCTTATTTAGAAAGAAATATGGTATTTGTTAAGGTTTTGTGTATATATTGCTTATTAACCAGTTCACTGTAGTTTCCCTAGTGCAGCCAAGGCACTACCAAGACTTTATGCACATATCATTATTTACAGCCCTGAAGTATAAAAAACACCATGTGCAGAAAAGATAGAATCTGTCCCAACTGCCCAGTGCCATACCTCTCAACTTCTTAACACAGAAATATTGACAAAGGCAAAAATAATTGAGGGACAAAGGCCCCAAATAGGGAGATTTTAATTATTGCTCTTATGAACTTAGAAAGTTGCTAGATTAACAGGCTTTGTATTATTGTGCATTTTCAGAAGGAGATGAAGTCTCAAACTCAAGTTTCTGTCAATATTTAGTGGCTTCAATCTTCACTGATTTGTCAAAAAAACACAAATTTTATTTGAACAGACAAAAAATATGAGGTAAAAATCTGGACATTTGACGAACATCTGGACAGTTGAGAGGTATTCCAAATGCACAGATGAGTGTCTTAATGTATCCAGATCTCTCAGTATTTGTGGAATAAAATTAAGACACACAAAGAAGAAAATGTCTTGCTGCATTCTAGACAAGTGTCAGTGTACAGCTTAACACTGTGGAGATGTTCTAAACGCAAGTGAAGGCCCACCTGTGAAGATGCAAGCATATGCTGTTCAAACTTGACTTCACTCAAGCTTAACAGCTTTGAGCTGTTTGGCAACGTTCCTGTCTGCTTTGGCAGCATCACTAATAAGATCATTTGTTGACACATCTTGGCAGAATATCTCCCTGAGAGTAATTTATTGATGTTAGCTTAGTTGAAGACAGATATTTAAGATGATGTTTTCTAATGACATCAAAAGTCAGTGCTGTTCTAACTGCTAAGCCTGATAGAATTCTAAACATTTTACAGAATAAACTCTGGAAATGTTTGCAGATATTTTAATGGGAAATAAAACGGCCATAAGCCACACAAAGAAGCTTGATCCATTGATTTCATATCAAAAATCAATATCTAACAGCCTATAAAATGTATTGGTTAGAAATAAATAATTGCCTACTTCTACTTTCTATACTCAGGAACTTCATTTAGGTCTCAGTGTTGAAATAAGTAGCAATACCCGCACTAAATATGAGAGTTGCAAAACAGGGCATAGTGATGAGATGACAAACCCTTATATCTCTATCACTCTTTGGCTGGAATTTGTAAGACACCCCAAAACACTCACATAGCCAGCAGTCACTAAGTGTTTTCTTCTTGAAGTGCTGTGAACAAATATTAAAATGGGCAACAACTGATTCAGAAATGTACTGCTAGGAGACCTGCATTCACTCTCAACACATAACATTCTTCCATGGACACTGGCTTTTAGGGCCAGACTGATGTTATTTCTTTTGAGAATTCAATATATTTATTCAAAACCATAGACTCAAGATATTTGAATGCTCTGTAACACAAGAGCAGCATTTATCCTAGCAGAATATTGCTCTACAATTATTTATCTTATTTTGTCAACCTCTGAAATAAACAAAATTGCACTGGCAAGTAATGAGTATTTATTCACATGCCATAGTTAAAAAGATAACTTAGGGCTTGACAATGAATCCTTTCAGTAAATTGTAAGGCAGGGGATAAAAGGGAACTTTCAGCCATCAACAGTGATCACAGAGATTTCAGAAATGTAGGATAGCATTTATAGTCATAGACTTACACAAATGCACAAAGAAATTGGTGAATAATGGTGCTACATAGACATATAAATGTAGTATGTGTGAATCAAGCTGAGCTGGTTTCACACGTATCAAGCTTATTATGGCAATCCACCCTCGTGAACTATGCAAAGCAAAGAAAATATGTAGGAAAATTCTTAAACACATACATGACTTCCACACACATTGTAAGTGTACAAATTAGGTAGTGAAATCCTGCTCTGTGCAGTTATCATGAGACTTAGTTGCTTGATGTAGCATGTACCTTGGTATAGCAGTGCTGTTATAAAGATAAATCTGTTGTACCAGTATCCTTATAATGAAGGCACCCAGTGATGGACACCAGTTTATTTGTTTTATATGGGTGGCAAGGAGTGGATAGGAAAGTAGGAAAAGGAAGAAAGAGATGACAAGAGAAACACAGAAGTATAACAAAGGAATGAACAGGAAGAGGTAAGAAAGGAGAGTACACATACCTCTCTCCTGTCCAGAATGTTTGCAGAATGTCCTGGTTTTTGCCTCATATTTTAGGCCTGTTCTTCATACAATTTGTGGTTTTCTGGCAAGTCATGGATGACTGCAGTCACTAAATTTTAGACATCTGAGCTTCTGAATTCATATCCTTCTGAAAAATTATGCTAATACAAAAACTGTTATTCTATCAACAGTCTAAGTTTTTAAGAGCAATTTGACTGATTTTGTGCCTTTGTACCCCTCACCCATTATTTTTGGCTTCATCCGGAATTCTTGAGCATAGAAGTTGAGAGCTACCCATCCATCCACCAGTCCATCCTTCCGTTCAAAACCCCTTTTCCCACTTTTTCCACTTGGGGGTCATGAGTGTCATTTCAATGGTAACAACCTTCTGGAGCCAATGTTAACACACACCAGGATAGCTAGCCTTGCTGAGGGCACATAATGCTTTCCCTAGGGAAAAGACCCCTTTTTTCTATAATGTATAGGGAAATAGGTATAAAAAGGCAAGTTTAGAGATGTCAGTTAGGGAAGATAGAAGAGTACAGACAAAAACACATAGCAATCCAGATAGACAGGGGCAAATGATCATAAAATACAGAGGGTTTGTTTCACAAGTGGAGGGGAAGACAGACAGGCAAAGTATGATTAACAAATAATGGTGAGGATATGGGACAATGAATAAGAGGTGAGCATCCCACAATAAGGTGGGTACACAGAGGATGGGGGATAGAAGAAAGTACATAGAAATAGGGGCATACCCAAACTGGCCCAGAATCCAGTTGAAGGAGTCATGCTCAGGGATGTTGGGGGAGTCACAGTCATGATCAAGCCTATCTTTCATGGCTCTGTGGCTGAAGCCTTCCACATCAATGAATCTTTGTCCTACGCTCTTCCCCTTTCCTCTCCACTGTAGCCTCAACCACTGCAAGTAGCAGGGCCCACTCAGACAGTGACCTACATCCTGGCCTACATGCCAGACAGAAGCCTCCTTTTCTCCCAGATGACAAGGAGGTCCCAGGATGCACACTGTGTGGACATCTGTCACGAGACAGAGTAGGGTCAGTTTGCAGCAGAGGTGCCCCTGGCTGTTTTGGATCCGCAGAGGGAGACAAAATGGGAGGAAATGAAACACTGATTATATAGTAAATGAGGACAATATGAAATGAAAGATGAGGAATGAAAGAAAAAAATACATATCAGACCTGGGGGATCAGAGGCCCAACCTCCCCTGGAACATGTACCCATTTATGTTGACCTCTTCCATGCTAAAAAAGAAAGGATGCTGTTAGTGCACCAGACCAGATGCATTGTCCATATGTAATATGAAGCCCAGTATGCTGATAGGATAGTTATATGTCCTGAATCTGTCACAGGGCTGTCAAAAGACAAAGTACACATCTCAGTTCCACTGCATGGAAGCTAGTTCAATGAAGCAAGCAAACACTGAACACCTTTGCATGTTAAATAACTACAGATATGACATATGACCATCAGTCACTACGATGTGGGCACATGACATAAGAGTATGGCTCAATCTTGATGGGTAAATCCTAACACTCTGCTCACAAACAGCTCTTAACTCTATTGCATCCCACAGTCAAATCTCCTGTAGTTGTCATTAAGCATATTGGTTAGCAATGGCTATAGCAGTGTACATGTACAGGTGTGTATGGATGCCCCCAAATGTCACAACTAACAAATGATAATAACTTACACAAATATTGTAAAAGCAGAGAACAACTAGTCATGAATGTGTGCTGGTTATGTTCTTGTAACCAACTAAAGAACCTTTTCTATTTGCTAATATATGATTTTCTATTAGCAGACTTTCTTGCCTCCATTAATATCTGCTGCACATCCTTAGTAAACAGGTGTCTAAAGGGAATTAAAACCCTATCATCCTGGCAGTCATTTGAAGTTGATTGGGGTCAAGGTGTATCAGACACACCTGTTCTTGTGTGAGTAGATCCATTCTGTGAGGAAGCTTATGGTAATTGCCCCTAGCCATTTCCAAAAGAAGGGAGAACCACTGTTGCCGGTGCCAGAAAAGAGTAGGGGATTCCTTCTGAATCTGCAGAAGTACCCTGGATATCAGTGGAAAGGGTGGAAAAGCATATAGCAATATTCCTGTCCAAGGAAATGAAAAGGCATATGTCTTCCAAGCATATAGCAATATTCCTGGAAGACAGATCCCTTTTCTTTTCCATGGACAGGAATATTGATATATGCTTTTCCACCCTTTCCACTGATATCCAGGGTACTTCTGCAGATTCAGAAGGAAAAGCATATAGCAATATTCCTTTTCTTTTCCTTGGACAGGAATATTTCTATATGCTTTTCCTTCTGAATCTGCAGAAGTACCCTGGATATCAGGTGGAAAAGCATATAGCAATATTCCTGTCCAAGAAAAAGAAAAGGCATCTGTCTTCCAGGCATTCTTGCATAAAGTTCTGGAGCAGAATTTTGCCACCTGATTGTTCAGAGAGACATCATATAGGTATACTTGAGGAACTCCTCGCAGATGGATCAAATCTTGGAAGACCCCCCTGATCTAGTTTCCATTCATGAGGGTCTGCCCTTGTCCTACTCAGCTTGTCTGCCACACTGTATTGTTCTGACTGAATGCAGGATGCCTGTACAATGAGATTGTGATGTGAAGCCCTATCCAAGTTAATATGGCTAGCTTGTAAAGGGGTACAACCTGGTTCCCCCTTACCTGTTGAAGTATCACATGACTGTGGTACTGTCTGTAACAATTTAAAGAGGTCCCAGGGACCAAAAATGATTCGGAGAGTTGAGTGCCTTGATCAAGGCAATCATTTCTTTTATATTTGTGTGTTTACATCTGTCCTTGGTGTCCCACATACCTTGCACTGTTATCCCTCCAGACACTGCTCCTAAGCAAAGCTCATGGCATCTGTGGTGACTGACTGCCTTGGAATAGGGAGGGAGAAGTAAGACCTGGATTTAAGGAGATTTGCCATATCCACCAAATGATTTCCTGTCTGATAAACCCCAGCACTGGGATTAGAAAAGACAAAGGATTTTAATGATGGGACCAAAGAGACTTCAGATACCACTGTATCTTTCTCATGTGGAGTCTTGCCAGAGATGTCATGAGAAACATAGATGCCATGAGACCCAAAATCCTGAGGTATTCCCTCACCATGACCAAAGGCCAAGTGGAAAGCTTAGAAAAAAGTCTAAATATAGCTTTATTTTTTTTTCCTGTGGAAGAAACGCTGTTTGAACTGAGGGGTCTAACTGACACCCCAGGAACATAATCCTGTGTGAAGGAGTCAAAAAAGACTTTTGAATGTTCTCTTTGAATTTCAGCTTGTCTAAGAGATCTCTGACCCAAGTCAAAGATTATTGACACTTTGAAGAATACTCTGCAATGATAAGCAAGTCATCTAAATATGGAAATGTGGATACCCTGTAGCCTACCATGAGCAATAACTAGAGCTAGATGCTTTGGGAACACTCTAGGTGCAGTGGATAGTCCAAAGGGTAAGGTAGAGAACTAATAATGTGATCCAGACCCACAAAACATAAGAAACACCTGCAGTCTGGATGAATAAGGATGTGATTACAAGCATCTTTTAAAAATGATGTTGCTGGGAAAATTGAGTGAGGAAGAAGAGGTAATAGTCGTGAAGTGACAGCATTTTGAACTTGGGCACTATCACAAACAGGTTTAGAAAAGAAAGATCCAGAACTGGTCTCCAATAATTTTTTTTTCATTGGCATTAAACACATCCTTGAATAAAAACCTTTTCCTGCCCGGGAAGGAGGAGCTGGTTCTACAAATCCCTAGGACAGTGTGTGATGAAGAACAGGTGGAAATAAAAGAGTCTGATCTGGTGTATGAGGGATTATCCCTGGAAAGGAAGGATTTCCTCCCACCACCATCTGTAATCTTGATGAATGATCTTTAGAAGCAGTTTCTCTGAAACTGTTGCCAGACAGAAAAGTAGAGATTTAGATTTTCTGGAAAGGAAAATGGGCTGCCAGGGTGGGAGGGGGGTGCAAGGTCTGCTTGAAATTTCTTCTTAAATGTCTGTTTACCTGCATTTTGTTGAGACTGTTTATTTTCTGTTTTGCCAAAACTGGATGAGTGGTTAGACAATCCCATAGTCAGTTTGGAAAAGGAGGACTGAAAAATCTTAAGGGAGTCACTGTATTAACTTACTCCTTTCATGATCGCTGTTTGAGCACCTCTGCAGCAGAGGTGCAAAAAACTAAATCTCTGTCCAAAGGAGAATTTAAAATCTCATTTTTAACATCATCTGGGATGTTCTGAGAATGCAGTCAGGAAAACTTCCTAAAAACAGTACCAGTGGCCATAACCCTGAAAGAGCATCAACTGAGTCATACACACACTGTAAACAATGCATAGTGACCTGTGTAATAGAATAAATTAAATTGTTTGAAGCAGATTTTTTTCTCACATACTTTCACAATTAGTCAGAGCAAATTTTAACATATGGGCCTGACAATTCAAAATTCTGAAAATTAAAGCTATAGAAGCATACACTGTTCCCCCATACTTATCAATAATCTTCCCATCCTTATCAGAAAGAGTAGAATTGGAATTAACTAAATGTTTAGCAGCAGTAGGATTAACTGAAATTATATGCTGGGTGAGGTTTGGGAAGAGTGTATAAAACTTAAAAGACTGAGGAACTTATACATCCTAACTGCCTTTTTAGGGGCAGCTGGTGAACTAACATGAAAATTGCAGCAGTAACACACACATCCTCTGAAGATGACAAAACTGGAGGAATAGGTGAAGGTTCTGGAAATTCCTTCCTTAACAGCTCAAATTATTTTCTGAGGAATTGAGAAACCTTAGTGTTCTCATACTGAAAACACTGACACATTCTGGAAATAGTCTCAGAGAAAGAGAAACCCCCTCCTAGGAGAATGAGAAACTGAGCTCTCCACTGAGTTTGAATCAGAAATCTGAGGGGAAACTTCTGTTATCTGTCCCTTCATTTTTCTGTTCAGATTCATAATCATGAATCTGTTCAGGAAAAGAGGTATACCCCCTTCTTTTACCAGAATCTCCTTTATAAGAAGGATCAATATCCTGAATTAAACCTTGAGCCAGACTTGGTAAACAACTCCTGTCCAAAGGAATTTAAGGGAGAGTAGATGCATGTTTATTTTTTGTTTATTTTTGAAAGGAAAAATGGGATCAGCAGTGAAATTAATGGCAGCAGCTGCTTCCCCAGGAATGGGCACAACATTCTGGCAAAACAGGGAAACCTTCCCTGTTCCCTTTCCTAGGACTGACAACAGTGTCTCTCCCTTCCTCAATGAGGGGAACTCAACAGCCGCAGAGAACATGATTAGCCCCAGTCTATAGCAGCTGTAGTGCTACACCAGAGGGAACCAGGGTAAAAGATTAGTGATTTGAGGTACAACTAATGGCCACAGCAGACACCTACCTGCAGCTGAGGCAAATTGCTAGCCTGCTGTAGTGGCAAATGCTGTTTGTTAAACTTTTTGTTTTTGTTGGTGAAAGAAGGACCAACCAATGGACAAACAGTTCCACACTCAAGTTAAAAATTGTGCCTCTTTCCCAAAGAAAACAAGCAGCAAAAGCAGGTAAAAATTTAAAGTCTTAAAAGTCACTTTTTTCACAAAAAAAGAAAAACAGCCAAAAAAAAACACTTTAAAACAACTTGTCAGCCCCAAAAATAAAATAAACACAATTTTGCCACAGAAATAAATGTTTTTTTTTCAGATACTTTAAACAACTTTTAAACTGGCAGGAAAAAAGAATGCTCTCATTTAAAAGTACAATACAGCCTTCAGACAGTAATTAAAACATTAAACTTCTAGCTTTAAAATAACTTTCCAGAACAGAAAATTGTCATTAAACAAATATTTTTCAAAATTCAAGTTTTTTCCCCAAAAGAGAACTTCCCCGCCAGCAAGGTAGCTGCATACGTCAACAGCTGATCCTCAAAGGAGGTGCATAGTCTTTGATGAAAGGAAAACTCTGAACAGCTTGGCACCCAAACCTGTCTTATTAGTCAGCTCAGCTCAAGCTGACTGATGGTTTGGGAGCATGGTAGGTACCCCTGAAGCTTTGGAACCTGACCAGCTGTTATATCCTTGGCAGGATAAAACTCATATAGCTAAGGCTACTACAGCAGTAATCAATATGATATACAGCTCTCTTTACCTTTGCAAATTAAAAAAGAAAATCCTCTACCCACACCTGGAGAGGTCCAAAAACAGTTTGGCAACTACAAGCCCTTTACTAACAAGGGTAGGACGAAAGAAATTGTACAACACATCACTTCTACACACACATGATGAAGGTGTTTCTGCATGTAAATTTACAGTACATTTATTCAAATATGCCCTGTTGTACAATGCCAGCTACAACTCAAACCCCCAACTTGTGTGCCTAGCTTTGTATGTGTCTGTCCAATGGCAAAAGTGCAGATGATGACAGCTGTGAACCTGTCAACTATACATCTGAATATGGTGTGTGGGCACATGTCTAATGTATAGTGTGAGTCGGCCATGCACTGAAAAACAATCTGTATGCACCAAGTTTTATCTTTGTAACTTTACACTTTGTCAAGGCCCATAGCTGTGGACTAGATGTCACTGCTTCACCTATATTGCAGTGTACTGTGCATGAGCCTGTCTGAGGAGGTATCATTCTCTTGCCATGGGTTAGCTGCTGTTGCTGTCCTCTCTGGTGCTCGTTCCAGGTCCTCTATGGGAGGGAGGGAGGTGGGGTGAATCTCACAGGCAGTGGTGGCAGGCAGTACTGATGGACCAGACTGGTGTAACTTCCTACCATGTACAGTGTGCAACACACAATGAACAGTCTGCATGCAGTGACTGGGTTGTAGTGTACAGCCTCCACCTTCCCCACACACAAGCAAGCCAAACACTCACACATAGAAAATGTGAGTCTGGGACACACCAGTGTTGTACCATTCTTCCAAAGCTTCCAGAGGGATCTGTACTGGTCTCATAAGTCAAGGTTTATGTGCATAGCCTGCATCACCTGAAAAATATATGAAATACTGTACTCCCCAACTAGGTGTCCATCTGATATCTATCCATGCCAGAAGTGGTTGTAGAGTGAATTTGTGTGCCAAATATGGGAATCGGGGGCACTACTTAGATGATGGCCTGAGTACTGATGATGAAGTCACATGCATCATACACACTATCTGGCAGTTGACTGAATGGTAGCCTTTCCTGTTCTAGTACCTTTCTCCCCATGAACCAAGTGGGGCCCTAATAGCCACATGGATGCAGTCTATCATACCTAGCACATCAAGGAACTATGCCTTCATGTCTGTTAAAAATAGATATGCTCATCCACATGGGCTAGAAGTACTTCAAGGAACTGTTACAGTATCCTAGAGGGTAAAGCCTGGGAGAACTGGGAGAAACCTAAAGCAGCACAGTCTGTCACTGGAAAGTCCCTGTGGCAAGTATTGTGAGAGCTATATATCTCTTGGTATCTGATGGAAGATGCAGTCCATGCATTTCCCCTGTTCTAGATTGTGGCTCATGTATGTTTACCAAAGCCGTTACGAAACCTGTCCACAACCTTCTGGTCTTAAAAATTGAAGTTGATAATGCATTGCTGATAACACCTATGACAGTGGGGGTGAGTACCACAAGCTGGGGCAGGTTACACCATCGCAGCAATGATTGTCTCAAAGCAGCTAATAGCTAAGCTTGCTCCTAAACTGAGCATCTTCACTAACTGCAGAGTCTGTGAGGATGGTGATGCTTGCCCTTTTAAAATCTGCCTTCACAAAGTGCACTTACTTAGCATTTTTTACACTGAATCACAAATGACAGGGAAAAGCACTCCATCAGGATATCTTCACTGCAGCATCTGCATACTTTCTATCATTTTCATGTCATTATGCACTCATTTAAGTAGGGCTTTTCATACAAACTTTGGAAACTTGTATAGAAGAACAACACTGGTGTTTGTAGCACCCTATGTTTGCATGTCAATGACTTGCACAAACACATGCAAATGACTCTGAAAACCACCAATAATCTTTGATATTCAGAATGTTACCAATCATTGTGCAATGGTTGTAAATAAGACCACTGGCACTCTGGCTAACACAAAAAAGAAAATGAGGTCAGAATAAGAGAAAAGTCCACTCTGCTTGCAGATGACAAGTCCCACCTCTAAGTACAATGATCACTTCTGGAGACCAAACCAGAAAAAAAAGGAGAAAAAGGATCGCAGGATGTTTACAGCTACAGCAGAGAATGGCCAGTGAGTATAACTGGGAAGTGGGGGGTTGAAATTAAATGATTAAGAATTTCATGAATGTGAAATGGGGGCACATAAGTGAAAGCAAAATGTACTTTAAAAATTTTTTCATAGGATGCCAGATGCAGAATCACCTTGTTTTACAGATTCTCAGCAGGAGACTGAGTGTGTGTGTGCGTGTGTGTGCATGTGTTTGTTTCTAATAAAGACATCCCGCTGACAGCAGAAGACACATAACAGGGATAACACCTGGAAAGGTACAAAGGGCCCTGTAGTTGTTTTGCGCCAAAAGATTCAGACTGTTACTGTTTGTGTATAAAAGGCAGCCAGTTTGCTCAGTCACTGCAACTAAACAATTAAACCAGTTTGTTCAGTTACTCCAACTAAATGATCAATTTATCACAAAGAACATTTCTTGCTTTAGTAGATAAGGTCTAGTTTCATAATGTTTTAGTCAGCTGCAATTTATTAAATTGAGGGACTTGAGGGAATACTCACTCAATAAATCACAGTAATTTCTATTTTTACTGATGGTGACCATCTCTAGGGGGTATTTCAGTTTCATTACCTGGCATCTCTTTTTTTCTTTGCAGTATACAGCAGAGATATAATTTTAGACTCAGAGTCTGATGAAGTCTTTAATGTAAGAAGGACTAAAGCGCTTACTTTGGTTTTATAATAAAGTTTTGGTTTGTTTAAACTGTTTCTTTTTATTTGATTAAAAATATATATAATAAAAAGCAACAGCACCAGCAGGAAAACAAATCCCTGTGGTGCCCTGAAGGCTCCAATATTAAAGATAATTTTAAATTAGCCAAGCCTGCAGTCTGCCTTATTCCTTCAAAGCAGCAGAAAACCATAATATAAATGTCCACATCATGATAATCAATGCAGACAAATGGCATGGTGGACAGTATCAAACCTTTAGAAAGATCAATAAGCAATGTAGCAATGGATTTACCTTGAGTAAGCGTTCCACAGAAGAAATCCTTGTATATCTTCCTCCTTGCTCTTGATAGAAGCAGGAGTCCAGCTACATGTTATATAATTAATCACAGCCTCTTACATCTCTGCCTGCTAAAGTTATGACCCCTAGCACTTCCCCCTCACTAACTTCCTGTAAATTTTGATGAATGCAAGGACTCTTCTGAATAATCAGTGACTGTTCTCTCTATCTCCCCGCCTTCATTTAATCATCAAACCCCCTCCAGTTTCCTCCATTAGTAGCACTTACCACACCATTAAATCCAATTAAACTTAAACTTTTTTATCCACTGTCACTCATAGTGACAGCAGTAACTGACTGTTTTCTTCTTCCTACCCCTTCCAAACTCTTCCTCTCCCAAATACTGTCTGTCCTACCCCTTAATGCTTTCGTTTATGAAAAAAAGTCCTCCTACCACATATTCACTCATACCCCACTTACACCCAGACTGTCTCTAAACTCTTTCACCTCTTAATTCATTATTCTCTAGTGTAAGCAAAATCCTTTTACTCCCTACCTTCCTCCGCCTTCGTTTTCACCATCCGTAAGCTTTTTGTGGCAACAAAGACTTCTTTCCTCCTTCTACTCATATTTTACCTCCATCACCAATTGGTCATAACAAAGGTCTCTCACTCCTTCAGTCTTCTGTTAGCAATAAAGTCTTCTCTCCACTTACCCTGACACAATTTTTGCTATCATCGTTTGATGGCAGTTGAGGTCTCTTCTTAATTCTACTAATGTTTCTTTGCTCATTCTTGGCAGACATTCCAACTCCACTCTTCTGATAATATTGTTCATCTCTCCCTCTTATTATCCTTTCTTGCAAGAAAAGCTCCATCCTTCTACATACCATCTACTTTTGTAACTCACTTTGCCCCTTGAAACTATTTCTTCTTTTCCCACTTCCATACCCTGTTGACTCTCTCCCCTCTGCTGTACTCCTTTTCCTCTAATGCTCTTCTCACTTCTCTCTTCTCTTTATAACGTGTTGCTTCCTCTTTGTTACCCTCTCTGTCTTTGCAGTCTATATTTTAATTCTGCTGTCTCAATACTTAGTAACAACTGCTCTCCTCCTTTATTTTCCCAACCCTCCATCCTTCTCACATCCTTACACTCACCCACTCTCTCCTCCCTCTCAATTTTTTCATTCTTTCCTTCTTCTCATCTCTTCCACTCCACAAAATGTCAACTGCTACTGAACTACTATCGGCCATGGGAAGTTCTCTCACAGACTTACTCTCTCCCCTATCAATATTATTACTTTTTGTTCTTCTGTATCCACCCTACTCTCCCTCCCAGCCATGCCCTCTCTTCCTCCTTCAAAGGGACCTCAAATTTGGCCTCCTAAATAATGGTGGAATTCATTCTAAACATGTCTTACATCATGCATCCTTACAATTCTACAACTTTGATCTTCTTGCTCATGCAGATATATATCTAAAGAAAAATGCCTATTATATAATGTTTCACTTTCTTCCTTATACATTTCCTTGTACTAACTGCCCCATTCTTCATATTGAGGGTAGCCTGCTTCTCTTTAAAAAGTCTCACTTACATGTGTCTAGCTACTTTGCACAACACTATCAAATTCAGTCTCAGTTAACTTGCCAACCTGTCCATTCCTAGTAAATAAAGAGTCTGTTGTTAATCCATACCTTCACCCTCCCACCTCCGTCTCCTCTTTTGGGTCCTTGTTCTCTCTCTCTCTCTCTCTCTCTCTCTCTCTCTCTCTCTCCTTCATCAGTAAGACTAATAACCTAATTCTTAATTATTTCAATATTAACTTCCTAGTTCCTCACAGTCGAGATGTTAAGGAATGTTTACCTGGATTAACCTTTCCCAGCTTATCTAAGAGCCTACTAGGCCTAGCTTTAAGCAGTAAAATAGCACTCCATGCTCTCTCCCTACCTCCCAGTCACCACTGGTGTACCATAAGGCTCTATCCTTGGTCCCCTCCTATTTAACATTTTCGCCAACACCCTCTATACATCCACACAACAGGCCACCCTAATACAATATGCAGATGATTCCACTCTCATTTGCACATCTGACAACATGGTACACCTCCAAAAAATTACTCAGGAAGCTTTAACAGCCACAGAAACATGACTTTGTAACTCACAACTCCTGCTCAATGCAAAAAAGACCAAACTACTACTTTTTTCCCCAAATTCCTTCTCTCATGAAAAAAAACTAAATTTAAACTCCTCTCTCTTGATAATACAACCATCAAACTCACTTCTCATATCAAATTATTAGGGATAATAGTGGATGATAATCTTACATTTGGCCTGCATATACAAAACTGTATAAGAAAAAACTCATCAAAAACTAGGGATGCTTTACAGAGCCAAAAATGTTATCACCAACACAACTAAGACTACACTTGCCACTAAGTATCTCCTTCTCACACTTCTTTATGGCACTCCCATCCTCAGTAACCTCCAGGCTTCACAAAAATTAAAACTTGAACAATGCTATAACAAAGCTGCTAAATTTTTAGCAAACATTCCTTTCAGAACCAACCACTATATAGCACTAAAAAGCCTAAACTGGTTAGATCTCCTCATCAACTTACATATACAAGGCTTCTTACCACCCATGAAATTATCCAGCATCCATCTGCTCGTCCAGCACTAAAAACATTCTACCAACTATGTTCCCAGTTGGTCATTCCAATCCAGTGACAAAACTCCCATCTGTCGACTTGACAAGTCTATAAAATCTGCTGGGCATTATCTGTATGCGTACAAGGTTACTGAGACCTGGAACTATCCATCACCATCCACTCCCTTATCCCTTCTTTCCAGATCAAAAAATTCTCTGCAAAACAATTGCAAAGCTCACCTGGGCTTTGCAGCATACAGGGAATAAGCCCTGACCATGACCCAGATGACCATAATTCAATTATCAGCTCAGGGACTGGAGAGATGGGAGTTAGCAGCCATGGAAGAAGGGTGGGAAATAATTACTCTAAAGCTTATAAGTAAGATAAGACTATGGAAATGTTATTTATGGGCACTGATAACAATGTACAAGTTAATAAAGCCTTTCCAGTGGTATAGAGGGATAAAGCCTTAACTACAGCTTAGTCAACCCAGATCTGACAGAGTTTCCCTTGGATGAAGCAACAAGTGTGGGAGGGCAGGAAGTGGGTAGGGCATCTAAAAAAAAAAATAAACAGTACAGAGAGCAGAGATGCCTGATCCCCCGGGATACGCTTAGGCGCCATGACAGACCCCAGTGTCAATGGAGTAAATCCAAGGGGTTAGGAGACAAGCTGGTAGACTCAGCATGGACTTGGGACACTGGGGGTTGGTAAAAAAATGATGCTCCAAGGGGGACCAAAACAAAAGTTAAAAAAAAAAAAAAAGACATAAGTGATTAAGATGTCTTTGGTCCCATTGTTTTTTATGTAGGTCAGGCTTACATCAACTGAGAGACCAGATATGGAAAAATATGAAAAAGGAAATTAAGGAATTTCTTTGGAATATCAAAAAGGAAATTGGTAGGAAGGTGTAATGGAAAAAAAATCTAATACCATCAAAGGAACAAGGTAGTTTGGGGCTTCCAGATTTGGAAGCAAACTATAATTGCACACAACTTAGATTAATATATTCAATTTGAGATAGGGGCTGTATGCCCAGATGGATGTACATGATAGGCATAATTCCCAAAAATGTAACCAAGGGAGTCTAATGTGGGCATTTAAACAGATCTAGTAAATAAATTTAAAGAGCATCATGTACAGTCTTACAAACATAAAATTATTAAGCAAGTCTTTATGTTAAAGGAAGTTAGACCCTGGAAAAATAGAATAACACCACCAGTTTATATTATATATAGTAATAAGAAAGACACAAAAGAGAATATAATGCACATTTGGAGAAGAAAGAACAAGGGATTGAGATTTTGAGAGCAGATATTAGAAAGAGATAAGGTAATACAATGGAATTAAGCTAGACAACATTTGGGGTTATTGTACTCAGTTAAGCTTGCATATACAAGTCTAATAATTAAGTTCAAGGAAGATACACGGTGGTTGGATAGTGAGTTTGTTAAACTACAAACAGATTTGTATAATTGAGGTTGGAAGAGATAAAATAGGTCTGGATAAGAGTATTAAGTAGGGTATATAAGGCAATATTAGATTTGAGAAGAAAGTACAGTACAAAAGTAAAAATAGCATGGTGTGAATGATTAGATAGAGATATTAAATAGAGGCTTTATCCCTCTACAATGGAGCGAAATATATCTTAATCTTAGATATGCAACTATATTAAATATTTTTTACTCCAATGAAACTTGAAAACATGTCCTTGCAGACAAGAGCCATATGCTAGAGATGTGATGGTTCCAAAAGAGGTTCATAGGAGCATATATTCTAAGAATTTAAGGAGCATTTTCAGTGCAGAAATGACTTTAATAATATGCTAAGTCTTATATTTAGAAGAAAATTTAACCTCAGTGCAGAAATGTTCTTGTTGAGGTGGTGTAAAAAATGTATTAAAGATGTTGTTTTTAGTGTTTCTCCCTTCAGTGTTCAGTGACTAAGAAAGCTATTAATAGAAAATCAAATACCCAAAGCAAACAATCAACACAAGAGACATGAAAGAAAAAGGATTACAGAGATTAAAATATAGAATTAAGAACTATCAGAGATCAGAAACAGAGCTTCCTAGTAAAAAATGGACTGTAGGGGATGTTGTATTGAAAAGTAAATTTGAAGAGGATGTTAACATGGAATAAAATACCTACAATATATAGCTATTTAATAAAGCAGACTCCAATACAAATTGAGAAATCACTGCTCTAGATATTAAAATTTGTAATATAGTGTAATAAAATACTGTCACTAATTAATTCCTAATATCAATTAAATTGCAAACAGTTAATCTGTGTATTTAACTTTCCTTTGTTAATGAGCAATATTAAATCAAACATGGGATGAAGACTGGATAAAATAGCAGATTGTGATAACTGGATAGTAATGCTTTACAAATGAAATGTAAGCACTAATTGATGTGACTGTTTTACTGTATAAACATATAATTATGATATGATTGTATCAGCTTTTAGTGCCGAAATAAGAAATGCACCATGCATGGGGGTTGTACGGCATGTTAAACTGAAAAAATATTAACAAAATACTTACACTGCTCAAAAAGTGCTCTGTTACGCTAATCCAGCTTTGACATATTCCTTATTTGGTATACCTGATATGTAACTATTTTTTCTGTTAGCTGACCTATTATTTCTGGAGCTTTTCTCATTACGCTTCCACTGAAATGAATTATATCTAGTTGGACAATCCATTCAACAAACTAGAAAAATGCATATATATATATATATATATATATATATATATATATATATATTTTTTTTTTCCACTTTATATGCTCGAAATCCTGAAATATTGAATTTCAGAATCTTGAGCCCATAAAGTGGAAAGGCTAAAACACTGAACACCCAGAAGTGTGAAATTTAAAATCACGACTTCTATACTAGACACACACACCACACATACACATACACACACCTTCCTCCCCACAAACAAACACATAACCCAATCCTATGTATAAAAAGGGGAACAAGTCCCCATGCACCCCCACACCCCCTAATTAAATATACTAGCTCCAAGGTCGCACTACATACACAAACACATGAAACACCACCACACAAGCTACATCCCCCTCGCACACGTACACCACAGTAACAAAACACACTAACACACACTACAGCCCCTACCCAAAACCCTTAAAACATAAACACTTACCTGAATCCATGAACACAGCACAACACCAGAACTGCTAATTCAACATCTCCGAAATGCAAGATTTTGAATTTCGTGCTTCTCTGTGTTCGATGTTTTAGCCTTTCCACTTTATGGGCTCGAGATTCTGAAATTCGATATTTCAGGATTTCGAGCATATAAAGTGAATATATATATATATATATATATATATATATATATATATATATATATAGGGTCTATATTATAACAACGAACGATCAAATGATTGAGAGTTGTTATATCGAACTCTAAAGTTCAAATTCACAAGACATAAAACAACCAAAACAGCAATTTTTTTCTCAGGGAAAAAAATTGCTGTTCCCAAAAAAAAAAAGATATTAAAACATTGCATAAAGTGGGGGCTTTGCCCCCACACCCCCCACATGCAAAACTGTGCCTCCCACACCCGTCCTACTTGTATATACCAACTCCAAGATCGCACTACAGTGCCGAAAATGACAAAGTGGCCAAGCAACTTCTTTCCCAGGGAAAGAATTTGCTTATATGCCGCTTTGATCTGATAGGAACCCCATCAAGATATATGTATATATATATATATATATATATATATATATATATATATATATATATATATATATATATATATATATATATATATATAGAGAGAGAGAGAAGGTTTACCAAACCAGACAACCAAAGTATTATTAAGGAGACATGGGGTGTCTGTTGTAATGGACCAAAAGAAGAATACCTTGTAGACTATCGGCTAGGACATATGGGATCTGGAAGTAGTACACAGAAATTAGATATTCTCATGACAACTAGGGGAGACTTTGTGACACTTCACATGAGTCATGTTAGATTAAAGCTGGACACTGGACTAGGCCAAGAAGGACCTAGATGCTTTATAAACAACTGAAAGGAAGTGTACCAACAAGATTCATCAAAATAAAGAAGCTCATGAGCAAAGAGTGGGGAAATGTAATCATGGGGACAGTGTGATGCATAACAGCAAAAAGCATTTGGGAGCCATGTTTTTGGAAAATGCTGCTGTAACATCAGTGAAAATGTTGTGAGTATAAGGAATACAACAGGTATGATATTGAAAATACTGCAGTTTGGATTTAAACCATACCATTTACATAATTACAAAACTACAGTAGATAGCATTTGTTATAGCCTTTAAGATACAGTCAGCAGGGCAAAGGTTGAGCAAGGTGTGAGACAGCATTGCTGACTTTAATTATACTGAGAACAAAGAAAGCTAATGTGCAGAGACAGTGTATCTGTATACCACCCAAAATACTGAAGGTTAACAGGCTCATTGACAATGGTTTCCAAGCAGGAAATCTTTTAGTCAAGCAAGAAAACTATCCCATCCTGCATAACAAATGGTCTTGTGGTCAATGACTGAGGAGTGAAGCCAAAAAATGAAGGGACTGCAGAGCTGACTTATAGAAGACTGGAAGCACTTTGGGGAGGTGTTCTACACAAGTGGCATAAAATTGCTGAATATCCATTGATATCAGATTTCCTGCAACAAGATTGTTTTATCTTAGGCTACGTAATTAACTCTGAACTTTTACTGAGTTAAACATCAGGTATTCCAGATCCTTGATAAATGTTGCTGGTTAAGTTCAAAATGGGGCTGAATTAGCAGGTATAACTTTCCATTGATATATATCTGCTTGTGTTGATTTGACTGCAATTTAATATTGAAAACTAAATAAAGTTCTGTATAGAAACAGATGTTTACAAAGTTCTGTATATAAACAGATGTTATCATTAGACTGTATTATGCCATACATTTCTCCATCCCTGTGTTTAAAATGCATACCCAAAAAATTTATGCATTAGAAGGCATCATTAAATCATAAAATGCAGCATTCATTAATAGCATTCAATGCAAAAAGAACATGAAGCCATAATATAGTATGACTTCCAGGTATGGGAAAGAGGCTGAAAAGTGAAAGTGAATTACTGAATATAAGAAAAGGATACAAGGTACTTTCTTAATACATTATAAAGTGAAAAGAATAAGCCTCTATTAATTGAGGATGGATTTCCCAAAAGTTTTCATTTAAACAATTAATACACTACTAGTGGGTGCAGAAGAGCAAAACAATTACTTTAGCATAGTATATTCTTTAATATCCACTTTCGTACAACTTCATCAGATGTAGTAGTAGTGTAATAATTGTTTAACTACTTTTGGATATTACAGCCTCAGGTTTTGTTCCAGTCTTCAGGTTGGTAGTTGTTTTCATTGTAGAAATCCAGAAATGTCGTTGCTTAGCATGGTGTTAAAATATTTTTATGTTCTGGAGAAAAAGGAGTAAAGGGAATTAGTGTCTAGAAAAACAGACTGCTATTTTTTTTTTTGTAGCAAGAGAAATGCTGGAAATTTTATTGAGAAAATCTAACAAAGAATAGGACCAGAGGCAGAAAGCAAAGTCAGAAAGAAGTGATTTCAGATTCAGTATGAGTACATATAAGAGTACATATAGACAATGCAGTTAGACAAAAACATGTAAAGAGAAGATGAAATACAGAAACAGAAGATAAAAAAGATTGTTTTGTGAAATCTTGAAAATCTACTAGGTAAAAAAAATAATTAAAATAAAACTGATTGGAAATACTTGGTCCTCACAAATGATATTACATTTTAAATGATGACGGTCACAAAAAATCAGATGAGACATTAAACCAAGGCCACATCTGCCGGAGCTGGGGGTAGCTCAGATGGATATAAGAGATCCCGTGGCACTTACTGAAAAGAACAGGGGAAATTCCCTGGTGCTCTGGCCAAACTTAAAAATATTTAGGGGAAAAAGGAAAAGAAACATTAAGATGAAAAAAAATAAATACATAAAAATAAAAAAGTAAGACTAGCACAATATGGGTTGTAGTATAGTGCTAAAGGAGACATAACTAAGGCTTCCAAATATTTATGGGGAAAAGTAATCAAATGGTATAGGAAAATAATGTTAAGGTACAATTACAACAATCTTCCCTGGTATTCCGAAAAAATGGCAGGCATGGTCACATCACTTTACTTTGTGAGCAAGACGAGGCCTATGCTCATTATAAGTGAATGGATAATGGGGGAGGGTGGTTGGAACAGCACTAGGAAGTGAGCTCATTAAATATTCCACTTGTGACTGCAGCACAGACTGTGGGAAGATTGTGTTGTACCAAGTTGGCAGCCACAGAGAAGCAGAAACACAAGTTGTGCTAGTTCACAAGTTCATAGTGCATTGACCTAGAGGAGGTTCTGTGTGATCCCACACACACAGTAGCGACAACAAGGAAAAGTAATGTGGAAGACTTAAAGGGCCATGGTTTGTGAGTGCTAATATATTTTTTGAACAAGATAAAGACTGCAAATGTCATTATAGAAAGTAATAAAAAGGGGAAGGAAGGAGAGAGTGAAACATAAGATGAAAACATAGGGAATAAGCAAGGCAGACAATAAGAGATGGAGAACACAATGGAGGAGGAGAAATCAAACACACATAGAGGAAAAACAATGGTTAAGGGAAGGATTAGAAAACAAACAGAGGTACTCAGAGACATAAAAGGGAGGAAAACACCAGCATGGGGGATAGGATGGGGTTGTGCAGCTGCAATTCCTGCCAGTTGTGACCCACTAGGAGCTTATTCACCATCCTGGGCTCCCTCATTACTGAGCCTTGGCTCATATGGAGGAGACAGTAAGGGGCAGAAACACAACTCACTGAGTTGCTGGCGGTGGTTCTTCAAACCGACCAATGTGGGTATCCAGCCTCTTATCAATTAGCCCCCCCCCACACACACACACACACACACACACACACACACACACACACACGCACACACACACACTATCTTGTCCAAGTGCCGATGCATGACAAAGCTGATACCTTCACTTTTACCACTGTACCACTTGGCCTTTCACTGCTTATGGCAGGTATAAGAGTTATAAATCCAGAGTAGGACTGGCTGTACTGTCCAATGCAGGTGTTGTAGAGGTGTGGATGTGACTGCAGCAGCATGGGACCCAGAAGGTGTGGATGTCGGTGGTGGTGGCATTGTTGCCACTGGTGGTGGGATGGTATGTCTTGCTGGAGGAATGAGTACAGGTCATGATGCTGCTGCTCCAAATTAGTAGAAAATAAATGGAGAGAAACAAAATAAAAAGGCAAAAAATGGGTCTGATAGATACTAAGAAGGAGAATGGTGGTGAAAGAAATACATATACAATGAAAAAATGTGGCTAATATACATGCTTACGCTGACTATGTCACATGTATTATAAATAAACAAGAACCACCTACTCCAAAGTAACAATGATATTGCATTAACCCATAATGGGATTGCAGGCAGCACCACATGCAGTCTAGAAGGCTACTGTTTAATGTGTGTTGCTACCATGTGAGCAGACTGATGGTTTCATTCAAATACACAGCATTGGTTTGTGTGGAACAAAAGCACAGATATGAATAAAAAAATGCAGTTTTGACATATATTTGAATGTGACAGGTACTACAGCTGACAGCACAATAAACACCTACCCCCGGATTTACTAATCTTCCATGCAGGACTAATCTAGTCCTGCACAGAAGCGGCAGTTTAGGAGGAGGATGGCAGCGCACCATGCATATTAATTAATAGCTGCCTGTCCTCCTAATCCTACATGGAGCGTGGATGAGTGCAGGGGGGCATGTCCGAGAGCAAAGCTCTCAGAATAAACATGCCCCTGCAAAGTAGAACAGTAGAAACTGTAAATAAATGAGCGAGACCGCTCATAGGTGTCCGCATATCCCCACCAACAGTCCCCATGTGTACAACAGCAACGGTACATATAAATAAAAGAAAGATACCCTTTTATTCTTTTTTTTTAAACCCCGAGTACAGCTAACCATAGGTGTGCAGGTTTGCCCATCGATTAGCCACGGTTAAAGCAGCTGAAAAGGCTGAAGAGGATAACAAGGAATATATATGCAAATGAAACAGAACAACAATAGTGTAGTGGTTAGAGCATCTGCCTAACGAACAGGCATTTCCGGTTTAAGTCCCACTGCAGCACATATCATTTTCCATGTGAAATCTGTATATGAACATATTTTTACATCTTTTTGCTGTATAACCTACATAATAACATTTAAATGTGAACTGGAGTACTGCATTAAATGCACATGTGAAGTGTCAGTGTCATAATGAATAAGGCACTAGTAAGCAGGTTTAAGCACAAATAAGCAGTAGTAAGCATATATAAGCAATAGTAAGCATGTTTAAGTGTGTTTGCGTGAGGATAAGCATTGCCTACACAGATGAAGCAAAGTAGAAGTTAACTGAGTGTAAGAAACTGTAACCGGAGGTTAGCAGTGCTTACCGTCATGCAAACCCACTTACAACTGCTTTAAAGTGCCTTAATCACTCTGTACCCAACAGCCCATGTCCTGTCCAGGAACAAAATAAACTGCCTCTGCAAGGCTCAAACCCAGGACTCTGTACACTACAGTCACAGTAGTTAACCACTAAACCATCATAGCAATAGACATAAATGAGGTATCAGCAAACTAATCCTCACCACAGGAAAATCAAACCAAACATGTGAACTGAATCTATGTACAGTGTGAAGTGGTATAACCTGCTACATAACATAAATATGTGAACTGGAGTACTGAAGTAAGCATAGATGTGAGGTGTTATTGTAATAAAGTGTAGAAGTAGTAGAAGTGTAGAATCATGGATACCAGACACATATAGAACCCGTAATGAATAATAAATCACTGCCAAAAGGCAAATATAGTGTTAATTAACTATTAAGCAATGCTAACCGCACAGCTCAACTTAGTAAGAGTAAGCAATGTGTAGGGGAGCCAATCCAATCTGCCTAACAGTATACCCCTTTAAGCACTGCCACCCTTAGGTAAGTAAGTGTGCCCATAGCTTAGCCTTTTAAAACCTGGCCAATCACGGAAAAGTGCGGGTAATTGGCCGTATTTAAACCACACAGTCAGGAATACGTTCCATAACTGGGTGTAGCTTCCTACTGCAGGCAGAATGGTTGGTGTGGGTGAAGGCACTCATTTTAGAGTGCAGCACTGGGGCATCCAGGAGTCAAAATCATGGTATGACTCCTGGTAAAACACGATGAGGAGAGACTACTGCAGGGCCAGTACCAGGGCTCGCAGTATAAAACTGAGGCCTGGGACAGTCTCGTCCGTGACCTCACCAGTGCCACAGGTATCCCCCGGACTGGTGAGCAGGTCAGGCACCACCATGCTGACCTGAAGCGGCAGAGGGGGGATGTACTGGAAAAGTGGATCCAGAATTCTCAGCAAATGGCTAATGTGAAGCGGTGGAGGGGGGATGTACTGGAAAAGTGGATCCAGAATTCTCAGCAAATGGCTAATGCCCCAGTACTGAGTAAGTACTCATTCTACTAAGTAGTTAAGAATTGCCTAGCTTGAATATACTATGGCTAGGTATGGCTAAATATCACTGTATTTCTCTGACAGCTGCAGATGAGCGGGTTGTGAACCAGCAAGCCCATGATGCTAGGTTGCAAAGGCTGTGTCACAAGGCAGGTTAGTAATTAGTCTGCATGTACTGTCATAACAAATAAATATAAGAGCCTTAGGAAGTGTTTTATCAGTAGAAATAAATGTGTAATAGTCTTTGAATAAAGGTATAACCCCTGGAGTGCTTCTGTTTACTCTTCTGTCATATGTTGGTGAACTGTTGCATACTATAAATAGTACTGCTGTATTTTAAGCAGTGTCACCCACACTGTGGTATGCAGATAAAATGTGTATGAAGTCCATAACAATGTTGGAAGTGCCAAGAGGTCAGTCATATTGTACAAGTGAGGGAGACTTAGATAGAAAACAGTAGAAAGCTTTACATCAATTCCGTGATAGCACAGTGTACTGTGATGCTTGCTATAATGTTTTGTCACACACAGCAGGGGTTTGAATCCCGGGAGTGCTACTAAGTTGTATGCATAATCATACCACACAACTGTACTGATTTTGTTACAATGTTCAGATAGAAAGCTGTATGCATAATTACACCCAACTGTACAGCATTTGCTAGAATGTTCAAACTTAAAGTTGTATGCATATTCATACCCCACAACTGTTCCAATCTGTACAGCATGTCCTGATAAATGGCCCATATCATCAGCTTGGTACCCCATCCCCCTGACAAATCAGTGTGATGATCCAAGAAATGTAGGCAGCCATTAATGACATATAACTGATAGTCAAACGTGTACATAGTCATAGAATGTATATGAAAACAAACCTGTCATTCTAGCTCCTCACCCAAAGTGTATGACAGCAATACTCAACATATGTTGCATTAACACCTGCATCTTGTCACACCTGTATGTAAGACACAGGTCACGTATATAATAATCTATAAACATACCAGTGCACAATATAAGGCCATTGAGCAGTGTAATAATACATGTAAGGGAAAGATCACTGCAGTGACTAAGAATGTTGTGAAAATTACAAGGATATATTAGTTGTTAATTGAACTCTCTCTCTCTCTCACCCCTACCATATGTGCAAAATAACCCAATGATACTCCTCAACTGGTATGTGTACACTCCAAACTTTTATTGGGACATATGTCCTAATGGTTAATAAATATTCACATTTGTTTCTATGCATGTGCAATGTTAAAATACACCCATATTGGTGGCCTGTTGCCATCAGTGAAACCTGCATGCTCTTGTAATGGCCACTGTTGTTCCATATATGCATGTGTTCTGCTTGCTCTGCAACTGTGTTAAATCTGGTGTTTGGGTTAATGGGAATACCTATGCATGCTGTTATAACTAATCCTGAATGCTGTTGACTGTTACTAACCCATATCTGTCATAAACCTGTGACAACATAGCTCATATGGGAAGGCCGGTCCCAGCAGACCCACCTGTCCCACCTCAGCTGGCCATGGCACCAGGCACCAGCACATCTGGGGCCCAGCCTGGGTCCTCCTCCTCCGTGGGCCCTGCGCCACCTTTGGGAGGAACTGCTGCAGGGGATGGGGCTCGCCTGTCAGCCATCAACAGGTCCAGGCCATGGTGCGTAGGGAGCTCGATCTGAAGTATCAAGACTGGCTACGCCAACTTGAGGGCTGAGTGGTACAATTAGAGGGTGAGCCTGCCCCTCCTACACAGCCCCCAGCACAGCCAACTTTGGGGCCATGAAGGTGCAGTGATGACTGCCCATCGGTGGGGACCTCAGTCCCACTGTTTCCAGTTGGGGGCTCATGGGCTTGCGACTTCCAAACACCTCTCCCCATCCAAGGTGTTTACCCCCCACTTGTGTCATATACCGGCCCTGTATTTGTCTTGTTTGTCTTGTCTGTTAACCTACCCAACCTGCCTCCCCAAATATACCTACTACCCCTCCCCAACATCCCACTCTCACCTGAAAAATAAGGACAATCTGTTCCCACAAAAAAATCTTGCCCCATACATAGCTGTCCATTTTGCACACATGTCCACTAGGCACATGTAATCTGGTCTAATTGGCATCACAATGAATATACGTTGTCCTCACTCCTCTCCCAGGGGCTTGAGGGTGCAAATGTACCTGCAAATTTAGTGTATATGCACAGCTGTTGCTGTAGATGAAATGTGCAGCTGTGGACCTTTCCTATACCATTCCTGCACATGCCTAGCTATTTTCCCTACTGTCTTTCCCTCGTTGTGCCCCTTTTCTCACCACTTTCCTATCAACCCCTTTTTCTTTTCTTTTAAAAAAATTAGTGCAGGGGTAAGTGGAAGTAAGCACTTTTAAGCAGCAGTAAGCGGGTTTGTGCGGGTTTGCGCGGTGGTAAGCTATGCCTACACAGGTTGAGCAATTCTGAAGGTAACTGACTGTAAGAAAACATAAGCAGAGCTTGGCAGTGATTACTGTCACGCAAACTCATGCAAACCTGCTTACAACCTCTTAAAAGTGCCTTAATCACTCTGTATCCAATGGCCCTTGTTCTGCCCAGCAACAAAATAAACTGCCTCTCCAAGGCTCAAACCCAGGACCCTGCACTCCATACACAAAGTGATTTATCACTAAACCATGGCAGATATAAATAAGCTGATGGTTTCACAAACATACCATCCAGCACAATCAGTCAACAGTACAGGAAATGTATTAATATCATACCACACAACCTGTTAATGCAAGAAGTCTGGATAAAGTATGCCACACTGTGGGTACAAATAGATATATATATATATATGTCAACTAATGCTCTAATACACTCAAAATGTTGATAGTTACACATTTATATGTATTAGACCACATATGTAGAAGGAGATGAAGTCTGAAACACAAAAATGTTGGCACTAATTACTGACTTCACTGCTGCGATCATCCATGTCAACTGCCAAGAGAATGAGGTACAGGCCAAAATATGAGCAGAACATGCATGGACATATGGACAGATATATATCTATGAATGTAGACAGACAGACAGCTATATGTAGATATATATATTTATGTAGGACTCACAATCATATAACATCAATTGTATATAGATACATACATATGTTCATATGTATGTGTGTATATATATATATATATATATATATATATATATATATATATATATATATATATATATATATATATAGGTACATGCACATATACACAGACAAAAGGTACTGCCACCTGTGAAATGTGTAGTGTGGCAACCATTTCTACAAATGAGAATACTGACATTAAACATATACCCACCCACAATTCAAAGGACATGACACAACACACAGGTATGCATACACAGATAACCTTTATTTGTGTACTTTACAATAATGTATGCCAGTACTTACTCCACATAAGGTTTGAAATATGTAATCAGTGATGAAATCAAAGCCCACACAAAACAGTAGATGCAAGCAATATGGATATATACCATACTATGCTGTCCAGGCCAAGGCCTTCAATTAGTACAACAGTAGAAACAGGATTTGCCTTCAAGATACAAAACAATCAACAATTACAGATGCATTTCAGCAGCCTCCAATTACACCCTGTAGTCAAGCCCTAGGTGGGAAAAGTAGCACTTGTGTTAATGTCACAGTATCTTGTACATAACATTGCTTAACCTAACATCTCACTATCACATTGAATGACTCTTGTCTTAACAGTTATATCCCTGAAAAGGTGTCATAGCCTAGGTTAATAGCATTGAACCCCTCCCCCCCATAAAAGGCTGTACAAGGAACACTGTGTACCACGCACTTACCTCTGGGATGTACAAGGGCACATATGTGTTCTCCAGCTGTTGCCCCCATATATATGGACTTGGCCCAACAGTTACTGTGGGAGTCCATGACATGGCTGGGATGATAGCAGTAATGCTAGCGGTAAATAACGATAGGCCATTACCTAACAACCCCTTTCTGTATCACAGCAGGTCAAAGATTGGCATATATGTGGAGGACAGAGGCAGGAACATAGGGCCATATTTGCATTATTGCTGTTATACACCCTGGAAATTTCTGGTGCTACAGGATTCATTGCAGCATACCCTTGCATGAATATGAGATTGAAATACAAATGGATGTAGCCATGTACTGATAGCAGTCAGACAGAATACCACTGATATATCTTGGACAATACCTGTGTTCTGCACAGACAAAACCTAACTGCCAATCCCTCTGGTATCATATGGATAGGCCCACATTTGAGAGCTATGCAGACAGACAACATTCCATGCAAAAGTACCATGAACACAGAAACCCTGTAAGATCAGCTAGATACAATGCACACAACAACACTACTCACGCTGTCTGTAGGTCTGGAACCTTACCCAAATGTGTATTTGGCCTATTTCTGCAGGTTCTGCTGTAAGAGGTATTGCTACCTGCTGTCTGTAACACTGATGTCCACACACAGGAAAGATGTCATCCATACTGGAATGGTGAAGGGACAATGCCCACAGAAGTCAGCAATATAAAGTACAGAGTTGCCATGACAGTAGTTATCTGAAGTACTACACAGCAGGCTGCGTGCAATTAGCAACTGGTGGACACTGACTGGTGTAGAGGCCATCACCTGATCATGTGCAATACCAACAAAAGCATGCTGCAATCTATTCAAACCAGCTCAATCACTCTACTGGAGAGACAGAGAAAGAGAGAGAGAGAGAAACAATAAATAACATTAATAAAAGTAACAAAGCTCAGAGTTGTGTTACAGTGGAAAAAAACACAAAAGGTATGTGAAACAGATATGTATTTACTTGCATGTAGTATATGGCATAGAATAATAGGATGTATAATGTGAAAGGATTCATACGTGCCATCAGTAATTGTTCCTGTAATGATGTTCTACTCAACAACTGCTCTGGACAATAGTGTCACTCCCTGTGGGCAGTGGGACATACCTGTCAACTGTGCAGATCAGCAGTGAATGGCAAAAATGTGACCCATGATATCCGTGTTCTGTACATTACTGTGGCCAATGGCTGGTGGGGGTATTAATACTGCCATGACAGACACATGGGTGTGAGACCACACCACCTGCAGGACAGTCATGTTAAAGTGTAGCATAGCAGGCCCAACTACCATAGCAGTATAATATGCTTATCTAAAATCTGTCAACATACATACCCCCTAATGTTAGTCTGTGTTCACATGTGACACCTGTTTGTGTTGCAGCAAGGCAGAACAGTTCAGCTGTGAAGTAAAGAGAGTTACAAGAGTGTGGACCAGATGTTTGTATGCACCACACATACAGGTACATATATGTGTGATACATATCCACAGCTGTGTATGTCTACAGAAACTCGGACAGTTATACATATATATAGGCATATAAACAACACATAATGATATCTACACATATATGCACATATGTGTATATATATATATATATATATATATATGTGTGTGTGTGTATGTCTATAAATATATATATATATATATATATATATATATATATATATATATATATATACATATACATACATACACACACACATATACATAATACTGACATGTATAGGTATATATATATATATATATATATATATATATATATATATATATATATACATAGTCAATACATGTCCCCTGCCATGAGATGTGTGAGAAAACATCACACATCAATACACAACATATCTACACACCAGTACATGGCTGCAAAATGGAGTGTGGTGTGTAACCCATGTTGGGAAGATATCGCAATTGTTTGGGAAGGTGGGATATATATGTTGGTGAAGGATATTAGGCACATATTGGTATATAGATTTGGTTGGGTGACAAACAAGACAGCATACAGGGCTGGTATATGACACGTGGTAGTTAAACACTGGATGGGTAGTTCCATTTGGAATGTGAAGGCCATTGAGCCCCCATATGGGAACAAAGGGAACATGGTGCCCACCCATGAACAGTCACAACAGCAAATACATGGTCATAAAGGTGCCTGGGCTGTGGGCTGAGCAGGAGAAACATGCATGTTGAACCTTGTGTATGTGTACTGCATGCCTCCAGGTGATGTATCACATACCCCATGTCTCTGTAGAGCTCTCTATGTACAAGAACCTGGACCAAACTGGGTGACAGACATATGTCTGTGTGTGCTCCATGGTGGGGGACACCATCACCTGAGGTGGTTCCACATGAAGGTAGTGCCAGAACAGTAGATAATGAGGTTCCATGGTGGGTCGTGGATGTGATGTGGACTGGTAACATGTGCACATTAGGTGGGAGTGGTGTTCCTTCTGGCAAATAGTCCCTACACATACTGTTGTGTAACTGTCATGGAACATATGTGGGTTGTAATAGTCCACACAATCCCAGAACATGTCCAACAGCATGCATAGATATCCCCAATAACACAGAACGGCAGATGTATAGCAATCACATAGCAAGCATACCACATGCATATGTGAAAACATAGTGGCAGTGACAGTGGCATGCAGGTGAAATACTCTATAACAGCCCAGCAACTCTAGTGTCCCCACAGGGATAGCAGAAAGTGTTGCACAATACAATATATGTTTCCAATGGCATACCAGAGACATACCATTTGCGTTGTGTGAACATTAAGTTGGAGCTGATATGGTGGCGGGAGACTGATATGTGTATTGTATTATGGTAAATGTGCCATATGAGTTGCTCAGACATATTTCCATCTTTATGTCTTTCAGGGAGTATGGCGCACCCGAGGAATCCCACCTACAGTGCTCCTGAGGATGACATAATACTCACCAGCATCATCCAGAACTACCAGCTGCTGTTCTCAAGGACAAGCCAGGACCAGCATGAGTGGGCAGCCATGTGGAACGATGTGGTCTGCAGGGTGAATGAGGTGGGGATGCACAGCTGTACGTATGAGCAGGTCCTCCATCATTGTAGTGGCCTGCTCCTCCATGTACGTCACCATGCCGCTGCCGTGCGGGGTGACCACCCTTTAACAGGGATATGGCCTACCCATGGACTACCCATTCATGTCAGGCAATGCTACTCATTGGCCCCCTTTACAAAAACACTTGACAACTGGATGGGAAATGGGGAATTCACCCTGGGTATTACGTCTGTGCCACAGCCTGACAGGGACACAGAGGAATAACATTATTGGGTGGTGCATGGCTGGGAACCCCTGTGGCTAGGCTTATGTAGGTCCCAGGACCAATAGATCAGTACTCACCTGTGAACCTATATGTACCACAGGCAACATCAGCCAGGGTTCAATAATGGTCAATAAGGGTTTCTACACTCACCATAGGTACAGTACATTGTGTCTGTGGTCAATCTAATGGTATTCTATCACTCATACATGCACCACTGATGATGACATCTGTGAATACACATCAGGCATTCACTAAACACATGTCCACATATAATCCAGAAACACACAGAGGCTGTGAGCAGCAGTGGAAACATAACTGACACACAGATACACATCCTGCAATGGTGTGTACACCTGTGAGGTATAGTGCACAGTACATGCTAGGGTGCTGAACAGATGCACAGCAATGCTGTGGACATGGGTGCAGTGTGTTCCAGGGGAGGGCCATCACCTACTAACAGAAGCCATGCATCACAGCTATGTATAATGTTGGTAACGGGGATTGACTACAGTTGCACTGCATGTTGTTGAGCACCACATGTTCTGCATGCTGACGTGTGTAATTACAGGTTTGTATGTGATACTGTACTGCACCATCACTTGCTATTGTATGTGTTATGGGGGTGCTGGAGCTGTCTGTATGTGTTGCCTGGCGGAGTGTATGGGTTGCCATGTATGTCGACTGCATGTGTGTATGTCTGTGTGTGTGGCCATGTGTGCACACATGTGTGTGTACGTGTGTGTGTGTGTGTGTGTGTGTGTGTGTGTGTGTGTGTGTGTGTGTGTGTGTGTGTGTGTGTATGTACTGTTTAGTGGTGATATACAGGTCTTACAGTCTGTTCCCTGTTTTCCCCTCACAGGTGGCGAGGTGGGGCTGGGTCCCTCCTGCAGGGAATCTGATGTCACTGATACAGACAGTGACCATGAGGATAGGTGTGTTGAGGCACAGGCAGGGTCATCAGGGGCTGCCGGTGGGCCACCAATTGACATCCACAAGTATCCACCCCATCAGTCACACTGCCTCTACATACCTCACCACAATTGGCCTTAGCTGAGGGACAGTCTATGGTTGGCATTGGCCAGGACAGTGTGGTATCTATGGCACATGTGTCAGGACACAGCAGCCATAGCCAGATGTCTGGCGGGGTATCACATAGACAGATGTTCAGGGGTACTCATCGGAGCACTGCTGGTCATCATGCCCCTGGCAGATGTGCCACATCTATATCAACCACAAGCATGTTCCAGGCTGTCATGGAGGCACAGGCACAAATGGAACATTACACCAGACAGGGTCTAAGGGTGCAGAGGGCTCATCACACCTCTGTAACTGACAGCATCCATGACCTAGCAGGTGCCATTCATAATTACACCGAGGTCATGGATAGACAGTGGGGTGAGACATTGGATCTCATCCACAATGTCATGTCCATGTGTCAGGACAGAGCGGGATGTTTGCGATGGCCATGTGGACGTATGCCAGCAACACCAGCAGCTGCAGATCACTGTGGATGTCCCACCAGTCACAGCCGCTCCTGTAGTGGCAGTACCAGCCCCAGCTCTGTGGGGGGGTGCTGTCCACCGACCGTCATAGCAGACCATGTGCACGTGGCCCTGGCCAGTCCCAGGAGGGATCTGGATACAGTGGATATCTGTCAACCTTGGGAGACAGTTCCCAATCTGGCTTTGTACCTGATACTGCCTGTAGCACCCCTGCCAGGCACAGGTCCCGTGTCCAGTGCTGGAGACAGTGAACTGCAAACCCTGCCAGGTACAGTCTGCAGCTGTCTCACAAATCCCCATATAGGGCAGCCACATGGTGGAACTGTGTGCATGCAGACACACACACATAAACAACAATCCTAGGGCAACACATACCTGCACACATGACATCACCATTGGCCCATAACAGTACTGAGCCCCCTCACACACACACACACACACACACACACACACACACACACACACACACACACACACACATGTTGTCAATTGTATGGCTCAGTGTAGGCCTCTGGCAAACCAACAACACACCCTGTGCATATGATGATACCTGTGCCACTTCCTGACATCCATAACATCAATGCAGGGACACGCTAACATGATACTGATGCACAGGGTGACTGTACAACAGTGTAGCAATGAAATGCTGTGTAGCATGTTGTCAGCAGTAAAGTGAAATGCTAATATCTTGGAAGGTGTAGCTGTGCAGCTGTGCAGCCATGATGCGTAATTAACAATGTTGTATTATTGTCACCATTATCTGTTCTGATTGTGGTGTGTTTGTCCATGTGCCACATGGCTGATGGGTGTAGTGGTGTCAGCAGGCCTTCTACAGTGGACATCAGTAAGTGTAGTGGGTGGTACACATGACGTGGCTGGGTACAACACACAGAGCCTTTGGTTTGGATGCAGTACAGGTACAAGACTGGAGGTATGTCCCTGTGCAGGTAACACACCTGTTGCCCATGTAATCCCACCAAGACAGGATAGGCACAACCACACATTGCTATATATGCAGACTGCAATGTGGATGACATTGAACATGCTAACAGCAGGGTGTATGTCCCTTTCCCAACTGTACTGTGATCCTCACCTCAGTAACATGAGTGTGCCAATGCCAGTGGCATAGCCCTACCCTTAGGAGGGTGTGAGGTGCTCAACTACTGTGAATTGTGTAAACAACAACTAACAACCTGATTACATACACTGTACAGTATTACAGACAGCTATGTGGGGGGATAGATGTAACAGTAACTGCAATGATGGTAGATTTGTCCACAACAGCCACACCCAGTGAGTTATCACAGCCCCAATAGTGCTGCAAACCTCTACAGTGTGGAGGAGGGCATTAACACATCTATGACCTGTGAAGGACTGTATGTCCATAGGATGGCACTTGTGGAATGTTGGCATTTGCCAAGCAGTCCTGGTGGAAACATATTCTGTGAACGGAGGTAGATCCCTTAACATCTACACACATTCCTACATGTGGGATGGTGTACAAAAGCCTGCTATGATCTACATAGGCATTGCGCACCTCCTAACCCTCATCTACCCCTCTCACGATTGCATCAAACAGGTAAACCAGGTTCAGGTTGTATTCTCTGCCTTTGACAATCCAACATTGGCGGGGTCCCGTGTGTTAAGTTTACCAGTGACATTTGCCATGGGTTCATTGTTGATATGTTCCATATCCCTGCAGACCAGGGTCACCAGGTTACTGGGTGGTAGTTCCCAGCTGACATGGTGGATTTGTGGTCATCCTTCCCAACATTGGTGAATCCATTGTCAGGTGTAGGCCTATTGGATCATATGAGGGATCCCAGCTACTTACTGTGCCTGCCCAGGGGTTCTCCCAAGCATGACACTTCACTTGACTGTACTGCATGATATGTTAGTAATGCCAGCCTGACATCCTACAGGTGGGATGGAGTACTGTTAACATGTACTGCCCTTATCTTGTAGGGTCCTGGTTATGGGATCTGCTAAGGTTGGTAGTGTATTGCAGGCCAGACGTGCCTGGCTTTGGGGGGGGGGGTACCTATCCATGCCAGATATGTTGTTTGGGTTTCTCAAACCCATCAATGGTGCATGTGGACATATATGTTGTGGTTACATTCCCAATTTAATGTACAGATGTATGTCCATATATACCTATATAGATATATATGTGTTTACCTTTGAAAGGGAGACAATCATTTCTTTGAACGGCCCTTTCCGCAGACTGAAAGGACCAATTCGTCATTTCTAATTGCACCACAGTTCAAAACACAGCAAATCTAAAAGCAGCTTTGCTGATTCTCCAACTGCAAGTTGGAATACATATGGTAATGCAGGGGGGCAGGCCCCCCCTGCACCCCCCCATCTGGGGGGTTGGGTCCCCCACAACCCCCCCTATTATGATATACTAACTCTGAGTTCACACTACAGTGGGGATAGACAAACTTTTCCAATCCCCACTATAATGCCATCCACTCCCAAATTGCTGAATCTGCAATGAGCAAATGCACAGTGACATTCGCTCATTGCACATTCGATGCATTTATTGCAAGATTGTGCAATGTTGAAAACATACTTTCGGCCTTCCAGCTTTTGGAGACATGATTTTCTCCCTTTGAAAGGTGAACTATATATATGCTTACATATATGCATTTTTAGTGCTGTATATATGTGGACATATGGTTGTATACATATATATCTATAGATGTATGCGTTTCTATGTATATATGTATATATATATACTTCTATAGCTATATCTACATATATAGATATGTTATATCCATTTAAATATGAATATATATACACACACAAATACATCTACATGGTGGAATACATTCCCTGTAGTGTTGAATACCTGGGCTGGATGATATGTATGTGAAAACATGATGATTAGGAATATCTGCCATGGCTTAATGGTAAATCACTTTGTGTATGGTGTGCAGGTTCCTGATTTCGAGTCTTGCAGAAGCTGTATATTTTGTTGCTGGGCAGAACACAGCCCATTGGATACAGAGTGATTAAGGAACTTTAAAGCAGTTATAAGTGGGTTTGCATGGGTTTGCACGACGGTAAGCACTGCTAACCTCTGGTTACATTTTCATACACTCAGCTTCTAAATTGCTTAACCTGTGTAGGCAATGCTTATCTCGTGCAAACCTGCACAAACTTGCTTACAACTGCTTTAAAGTGCCTTAATCACTCTGTATCCAACAGGCCGTGTTCCACCCAGCAACAAAATAAACAGCTCTTGCAAGGACCCTGCACACCCTAGACAAAGTGATGTACCACTAAGCCATGACAGATACACAGAAATTCAATGTTTTCAGAAACATATCATCCAGTCCTGTCATGCAACAGTACAGAGAATGTATACCAATACCTAGATGTCTGTGTAACTATATTAAAATCTAAACAGACAACGTCTGAGGAAGCGGAGAAGTCCGCGAAAGCACTTACGAAATAAAGCTTTGTGTGTTTTATACACTGTGCTTATCTTTGCTGTTACCAGTTACGAACTAATCCTGTTTGCCAGCATTCTGTGGTTTGTGTAGCACGTTGGAGTTACAGTGATTTTGGCTGTTGGATATATATTCTTACGACAACGCTACTGAACGTGATTTGTTTCCTGGATTATAGGCCCGGAAGCAGCGTTTTATCCTGTTGATATCTCCTCTTATTGGGTATCTGGATTTTTTGGATCTATATCGTTTTGGCTGGGGCTAGTGTTTTCATATATATATATATATATATATATATATATATATATATATATAGGTATATATGGTCATACATCTGTAGATAGCAATTGCAGATTAACAAATATACATATGTGCACATGCACCATAAATGGGTTTGAGAGGCCCCACACACTATATGTCTTGGACGAATAGGCATCCCCCCACAGCCAAACACATGCACCCTGCAATACACTACCAAGTACAGTCTGCCTCCCATAGGACATGTAATATGTGGAAGCCATCAACATCCCCAGGATACAGATACACAGATCATATATATATATATATATATATATATATATATATATATATATATATACCTATATATATATATATATATATATATATATATATATATATATATATATATATATATATATATATATATACACACACACACACACACACACACACACACACACACACACTCACACACACACACACACACATACATATATTTTATATATATATGGCTACACATACACATGCAGATATATGTACAGTAAGATACATATGTAGGAGGTGCACACAATATGGTACAGCCACTATGCCTACAGTTAACACCTGAACAACTGGACACTGTATGGGCTACCCATACTAATGTCAGTCATTGCCTGCAACATACACCCATAGAAAGGTCATAGGAAAGATACCACACACAGGTTTGCAGAAATGGGAATCCTTTAATTGTGTACTATAACAGTTCTATATGCCATGTCATATAGCTGTTCAGATACTGACAACCATATAAACAGAGTACTGCAATTGTGAAACAGTTACACTAATACAGTAGTCTAGAAAGGTTCACAACTGTTACTGTCCAGGCCAAGCCCTTCAAATTGTACAATAGTGAAGACAAACTGGTCCACAGGATACCAAACAATTAACAGTATGCACTGCTGCTGTGTAGTTCAGCAGCCTCTATCTACACTCTGTACAAACTCAGTAGGAGGCAAAAATGTTTTGTGATCAAATGGGTTGTAACTGGTACATAACAAGGCATAACTGACACCATCACAAGCACACCAACAAACAGAACAGTCTGTATGGCAGGAGGCAGTAGGCTTGCAGTACCCCAAGACATGTAAGTAATGTCAATATAGGTGAAGTATACTGTACATCCAGATACCTTGTGGCAGCTCACCCCTGATACCCCCTCATTTTGCAAAAGCCTAGGTCATTTATGGTGCTCCCCACCTAGACTCAATAGTACAGACCCATATATCACTGTTACATACACTGGCCTCTGCAGTGCATAAGGGCACACATGTGTTGTGTAGGTGACACCCACACATATTTGGCCCCAGCCCCTGTATATGTGCGGAGGATCCAACAGCAGTGTACTAATGGCAGCAATGGCAGTGTGATATACTCACAGCCCACTACAGAACAACCCCCAACAGCATGAGAAATGTGCAAAGCTTGGTATGTAGATGGAGGACAAAGGCTGGAACACAAGCACATATCTGGAACACTGTTGCCCTACACTAAGCAAGGTGCTGGTGTTACAGAATAGTCTGCAACATACCCTTAGTCAGGGAATTGAGGCTATAAATAGAAATGGATGTAGCCATGTACTGATAGCACGCAACACACACACACTGCCAGTGTAATATCTGACACAGGACCTGTGTGGTGGATGGACAACACATGATAGGCATACCTCTGTCCAGCAAGAGGATAGGCTCACAGTAGTGAGCTATGCAGACAGACTGCATTCCAAGGTACACTAGTATGTACACACAATCACCCAGTAACACCAGTACTATGCAAAGCATATCACAACTCTACTCAGAGTCTGTCTGTAGTTCCTGATCCTCCTACAAATATATGGCCGCTCTGAGTGTGCAGGTTCCCCTGTAAGAGGTATTGCTAACTGCTGTCTGTAACACTGATGCCCACACACAGGAAAGATGTCATCCATACTGGAAAGGTGAAGGGACAACGCCCACAGAAGTCAGCAATTTAAAGTACAGAGTTGCCATGACAGTCCATCACACAGGAAATGTTAAGGGACCACGCCCACATGCTGTAGGGATTTATAGTGGGTGGTTGCCATGACACTGGTAATTGGAAGTAGTACAAATGTGTAATATTATATATATATATATATATATATATATATATATATATATATATATATATATGTATATATAGCTATCTGGATAAGTATATGTACATATATTTCTACCATATGTCCTGGACATGGAGTGTAGCCCTACCCCAGCCCCTATAGTCCCAAAGTCATAGTGCAAGGGGATGTCAGATATGTATAGCAGGTATATTACTAGACTATTGCTACTGTCATTGGGATTGTCTTCACAGACATGGTGTGTGTGGAAGGTGACATCTGCTTATAACATGTGTGCCATTGGCTACTGACAGACATCCTAAGGAAATCATTGTTAAGTACTACCGCTAGCATGTAATGCACCTGAGGAGTGCAGCAGAGATATTGGCCACTGTATGTGGAACATCGGACACACCCTGTATACACATAATCCCTTAGTGCACAACATGTGTACCAGGCCTGACAATATGGATGTAGACAGCCATGTAGATGGGTATAATACATAACGACTGGTATACATTTGGCACCATAGGTGTTGGATTCACGCACTCCTGTCTGGCCTGACACATAATGACTGCTGGTACAGGGGTGCCATGGACACATACTACCCACTAGATATTGACATACATCTGTACAGCATCCCACTGCTCTGTCTGACATACATGACTTTTAAGGGAGGCCTGGCAGCAGTACATCTGGCAAGTATCTGCACATGACATCTCACTGGTTAAGTACACTAAGCTGCTAGGCATGTAACAATGCACTGTGCAGACTACAGGCAGACCGGCTCAACACTGGCCTACATCTCATATGGGGTCTGCACATGTACCTGCATATACATAGCAGGCTCAACAGCCATGCCACAGCAAAGGGTAAGATACACCTGTGTGACAGTGCATAACCACAACCAATGTGAACACAGCCACAGCCACATATGGTAAGCTAGCATAATATTACAGTATATGGACTATTTGTTCTACACTATCCTCATATGTGCCACTCACAGAATGACCCTACATATACTGGGCTGCTACACAGTTTGGTCTGATGGCTGTCTGTGGTATGGGACATGTGTGTGTGTATGGCCATACAAACATGTATGGCAAAATGGTACCATACAGTGGGGCAACATGTAACATCTGATAGTAGGGGAGCTAGAACAATGACATCTACCACAGTCTGTACACAGGCTAAAGTACATATTAACAATAAACACACTGCTGACATTCGCCATCACTACACAGACCTTAGTACTATACAAACATTCACAGAATGTAAAGCTTATGTCATGAAATATAACCCCTACTGTACAAGACATGTGTAGCAATCTGATATATCACTGGCTTGTTATCAGATATGATGACACTATTTATGGTGTACAGCAGATATGCACCACTTCATGCACGACATATGTACAAAGGTTGACAGAGGTGTGCCTGACAGCACATACACAGGGCCAGTACAGACATGTTGCTGTGATAACCTCATACATTTTCCATTGTAGTGGGGGTTGTTGCAACATATGTCCTATGAAGGATATGAAGTCAGTAACTGTGTACGGCCTTCACCATCTACAGACTGCAATCCTCACACTACCTTCTGCATTCCACAGATAGATACACTGTGGCTAACACATGAAACCAAAGGCACAACACTGACCAGTCTGCAGATGACCCTGCAGATGGGCATTCCTCATATACATGGAACTGACATGGCAGGTATTGTGACATGTACGACAGGCATATCCAGACAAACACTGTTAAACCAACATTACTCCACATGCAGTATAGCAGCACTTACAGTCTGTAGTCAGGTCAGGCACATCCCCCTCCTGTTTGTTTCCCTCTTTCCACAGTGTATGTTGTTAGAAGTAAATCCCCAATCCATCTGAGATGCTGTTTGCCAAACAGATCTAGTTCCTGCTCACAGTGACCGAAAAGAGCCAATACCACCACAATGTTCCTAGGTATTGGAGTATGTTTCCATACAATTGGCTATGGGAATGTTACCACAGCTGTTCCACATGCAGTCAGCTTGGGGAGGACTGCAATTCATGTAGAGGCCATCAGCTGATCATGAGCATTACTTAAAATACACATGCTGCTGCCTAAGCAAGGCAGGTGTGGGTCTCCACATCCACCAGAGAGGGAGTGGGGGAGGCAGACAGAGGCAAATACATGTCAGGGAAGGGCGGGAGAGTAAAACTGAAGGATGTTTGTGCCACACACCTACCAGCACAGGGTATCAAACCCCCGACAACTATGTAGCTCTATCACAGTTTGATGCAGTTATTGGATGCACCACATGGGTTACCTGCTGTGGAGCACTCAGAACATATATGTGATGGCGAGTGACATTTGCAACAGGGATACAGTAGATATACGGTAGGTGACATACAGAGGCCTGTCTGCATGAACAGGTGCCAGCATCAACACAGGCACACTCACAGGGATGCACATACATTGACACACTTGGCAGGGCCAGGAGTGCAAGTCATCACTAATGGGATTGCCACAACACATCAATGTACAGGTATCACATGTACCACATGGGTCATATGGAGATCGTATGGGCAAAGAGTATGAGGAGGTGTCAGACATCAGACAGCATGCTTCAGTATGCCCTGGGGGGTTGTAGTGAGTGTGAATGTGGACATACACACCATACAACACACACACACGAACACACAAGGTGCCTGTTCTGACATGCATGGGTGCATGTCTGCATGGGTGTGTGGTGGTCAACTGTGCCAGCAGGTGTTACAGGGGTAGGCAATGAGTATACCTTGGCATCAGGCCACATGACAATGGTCTGCATTGTGGCTCAGGCCTGTAGTTTCTGCATTTGACCACACAGGTGAGTATTGCATCCCCCATCCAGTCACCTGGGTGACTATTGTGTGTAGCCAATGCTGTACATCATAGGCCATGTATGTGTTCCTTAGTCCATGACATGGATGGTGTCTAGGATGTGCATACCTCCCACATGCATGTACAGTGACATGTGGAACTGTACCTGGGGTGTCTGGCCCATGTTGTGAACACAGATTATCATCAGATGTGCTAGTCTTGCCCACCTGTGGCAGGAACTGGTAATGGGCAGCAGATTTACCATGCACCTACATTGATAGCATGCTACCAGCATTCCCTGATGTCAGTGTCATCTGTCCATACAGGGCATGTTGTCAGGCATGGTATGTCCCTTGTGAGTCACATGTGAAGGCACCACAGGTGGTGTAGGTGTCCATTTGGGAACATGGTGGAGGTGCATTGTCTGCATGTACGTGCATATTGGACAGATGGGCAGGGTGACATGCCCTCTGCTATCACTGCATAGTTACTATCAGTGGCCAATATGCAGTGTACTACCCACATATTGGCTGTTGCCTAGGCATGTGTGTGAGTATGACACATGGGTTGAGTGTGTGCTCTGGGTAATAGTGGGGTGCTAACTGTGATTGGCTGGCCTTGATGTCACATGTATGGGTATGGCTTTGCACCCCAGCCTCACAGCTAATTTATATCTGTTATCCCTGTATAGTTGACATTGTGATATATAGTAGGGCCATCATAAAGGAAATAAGCAAAACTTCCTCCACATTGCCCACAGATGTCTCACACACACACGCACCTGTCATGTCTGGGAGTAGAACCAGAGTACTTATTCCCCAAAGGTGTATTTCACAATGAATGACATCAGCAGGATTACCAAAGTAGGGCATTTCAACTGTACTGTGAGTGACTATCCTAAAATGCATTGCTCCCTACACAGATAGTGAGACACACACAAAACATCCACAGCTGACATGTGTGGGTATAGAACTCCTAACTGAGATCTATATCACCTACAGCATGGAGCTGTTATAGGATGCACCAGAGGGATTTATAATGATATTTTTCCCCAAATATGTATTTCACAATTAATGACATCAGCAGGATTACCAAAGTAGGGCATTTCAACTGTACTGCGAGTGACTTGCCTAAAATGCATTGCTCCCTACCCAGACAGTGAGATGCACACAAAACATCCACAACTGACATGTGTAGTTATAGAACCCCTGACCAAGGTCTATATTATGCTACAGCATAGAGCTGTTATAAGACACACCAATGGGATTACTAGAGAAGCACTCAATGAATGACATCAGCAGATGAATGACATCAGCAAGATTACCAAAGTAGGGCATTTCAACTGTACTGCAAGTGACTAGCCTAAAATGCATTGCTCCCTACACAGGCAATGAGACACACACAAACCATCCTCAACTGACATGTGTGGGTATAGAACCCCTAACCAAGGACTATATTACACTACACAATGGAGCAGTTACAGGTCACACCACAGGGATTACTAAAGAACTTTCTCCCCAAAGTTGTATTTCACAATGAATGACATCAGCAGGATTGCCAAAGTATGGTATTTGAAATGCACTGCGAGTCAGTAGCCTATAATGCATTGCTCCATACACAGACATTGAAACATACACAAAACATCCAGAACTGCCATGGAACCCTACCACAGTTCTAAATCACACTACAGCAGTATGCAGTTACAGGACGCGCTACATAGATTACTGAGTTACAATCTTCCCAGAGGTGTATTTCTAGGTGGGTGACATCAGCAGCCTTGCCAAAGTTGAGTATATAAATTCTAAGGAGTGTGAGTAGCCTAAAAAAGCATTGCTCTCTACTCAGACACACACACAAATAGGTGCCAGGTCTGGCATTAAAACACCTACCTAACTACTTTATCACACTACAGCAGTACGCAGTTACAGGATGCGCTACAGAGATTACTGGGCTATGATTTTCCCAGAGGTGTATTTCTAGGTGAGTGACATCAGCAGTCTTGCCAAAGTTGAGAATATGAATTGTACGGAGTGTGAGTAGCCTAAAAAGCATTGCTCTCTACTCAGTCAGACACAACACACACAAACACACCCACACAGTTGCCAGGTCTGGGGATAGAATACCTACCTAACTACTTTATCACACTACAGCAGTACGCAGTTACAGGACGCACTACGGAGATTATTGGGCTATGACTTTCCCAGGGGTGTATTTCTAGGTGAGTGACATCAACAGCCTTGCCAAAGTTGAGTATATGATTTGTACGGAGTGTGAGTAGCCTAAAAAGCATTGCTCTCTACTCAGACACACACACACAGATTCACACACAAACACACACAGTTGGTAAGTCCGGGGTTAGAACTACTACCTAACTAGTTTATCACTACAGCAGTACTCAGTTATGGGACGCACCATGGAGATTACTGAGCTACAGCTCTCCCAAATGTGTATTTCACATTGGATGACCTCAGCAGGCTTGTCATAATACTGCTATGAGGAGGGTGGTGTGTGCATGGACCATAACCCATTCATGTAGGGGTTGACATTCCACATGTGGGCACACACGGGGTCATATGTCACAGGTACGTGTATACAGCTACTAGATGACTACTTCCTTGTACAGTCATATTGCACAGCTGGCACGTGCACCACATAGTCTGTCATGCTGACAGATACTGGTGGCTAGTATCTGCAGTGAGTGACATCTGTACCTCATGTGTTTGGGGCCCTTTGGCTGTATGGTGGGTGGGACAGGCCTGGATGGCATTTTGTCACGGTCACCCTCTTCCACACATCTAGGTCCATCTACCTTTGGCTTATTATAGCGTGTTGTCCTTACATATATGTCTGTATGCCTATCCATTGTGTGTGCAAGGCAGGAGTGGTGCATACTGACTTGTGCCTGCACTAAAAACTACGACTGCCAGATATGTCTGGTCCACTGGTTTTTGCAGACATGGCCTTCATGTGTTTAAGTGTGTGAGCATGCCCAGTATGACCTTTCAGTATGTTGCTGACTGACATTGCCTTCATTCCTCTAAGTATGTGAGTATGCCCAGTATGGCCATCTGTATTGCATGTGTGGATCAAGTCCAGGTAGTTTGTACTGCGGTGCTGACCTTTGTGTTGTACACCGACAGGTAGCATGCTGTATCTGCAGGGTATCCATCGGTCATTTAGCATTGACTGTTACATTTCTACACAGGAGTGGGGGGGGCACACCTGACTGTTACTATAAGTGTAAGTGGGATGGGGGGCACACTTGACACTTGTACACATTTGCTAGGACTGTACTGGTATGTCGGGTACTCCATTTCAGTCTGTAGTCTTACCTATTGTGCTGGCTAGAGACATACCAGTGTACTACAGATCTTAGCTTTAATTACCTACATATTAGTTTCTGACTTCCTAGCCTTCACAACTTCCATCCAACTGCCTGGCCTGCTGTAGTCCATCTATGTAGGCCTGGGGGTGGGGTTACCCATAGGGCTCATTCAGAGGTCATAGTACAGCATTTGTTTGTGTTTGTCTACACCTATCCTGCTGGCTGTAACTGTTGTTGGGTATGTGACCCCCCCAACTGGCATGTGTGAGTCACTTACCTTGTGAGTGTCCCAGTATTGAGGGTGGTGCTGCAGGGCTGCCTATGTCAGATGCACATAGTACACTCCCTATACATGGTTGAGCACAGGTAGTGTCATGTTTGGCATCCCTTTTACTGTATGTGTGAGTCAGAGAGAGGTGCCATTCCCTGGGTCCCTACTGTGTCAGTGTATGTGCTATGCATTGCCTCTTTGCCAAGGCCTGGGCATACTGGGCATGCCTCCTTCTGCCTACTGGGGCAGAATCAGGTTGTTCCTCCTCTGAGCACTCTGTGCCTGTGCAGGCCTTGGCAATGGTGGGGGGCTGTGTGGTGCTGCCCCATGCTGTTCCTGCTGCAGCTGTTTCTGCAGGATCATATTGTGCAGCATGGCACATACAAGGACAATTTGGGTACATGTAGTTGGTGAGTACTGCAAGGCTCCACCAGATGTGTCCAGGCACCGGAACCATGATTTGAGCATCTCAAACACATGCTCTATTATGATTCGTGTTTGTGCGTGTGCCTCATTATGGAGTTCTTGTTTGGGTGTGTGTGCATTTCTGATGGGTGTCATCAGCCATGGCTCCAGTGCATATCCAGAATCCCCCACTAGGTGGCCATGTGGGATGTCCCCATTGGCAAATGTCTGGTACAGCTGCGTCAGATGCCAGATGTGGGAATCGTGGTAGCTTCCAGAGCAGCAAGCACACACATTCATTATTATGCCCTGGGCATCGCACATGACCTAGCAGTTGATGGAGGGGAAGCCCTTGCGGTTGATGTAGACCCTACCCCCTCATCAGGTGGTGCTTTGATGCGTATGTGCGTGCAGTCTATTGCACCCACTACCTCAAGGTATTCTGCTGTTTGGTGGAAGAGATGCATATTTCTGGCCAGCGCCTCACGGGTGATGGGGAAATATACATGCTCACCGACATGTGTTGACATGGCATCCAGGAACTGGTGGAGTACCCTGGATGCTGATGCCAGTGAAATCCCCATCATATCCCCAGTTGGCCTTTGGAAGGTACCTGTGGCTAGTATTATTAGGCCTGCACATACCTTGGTATCCACTGGGATGGGTTCCCCTCTGTTAGTTCTGTGTGTGAGGCGTGGCCAGCACAGCTCAACAATTTGCTCTAAGAGGTCCCTGTCCACCCTATAGCGCTCCACTATCTCCAGCTTATGTAGCCCTTGGTAGGTTACCCTGGGTCTGTACACTGTTCTCCGTCTCCTCACTGTGGGTTGCTCAGTAGCATTCACATCCTTACCACCCTCAGCCTCTTGCACAGCTGGTTTATGATAGCAAAAGCAGCCCCTAACATTTTTTCTCTTGCTTTCATTTTGTAAAATTTCCCCATCTGTATACACCAGTGGTGCAGAGTTTTTAGGAAAAACAAGGGGGAAAGGTGTTTGCATAGTTTATAGTGGTGTGCTGGGCTGGGCTGGTCTGCTGCCTGTGTAATTGGCTGATTCTGATACATTTCACCTGTCAGCTAAGATAGTTCTCCTTGATTACCTTCCTACTGCTGTTTTCCCTTCCCATTGCCTCCCTGTTTAAGCCTGTGTGCACGCTGCGCAAATGGAGTGCTCAAATGTGCACAGAGCTGCTATTTCCTGGTTTAACTTCCTTTTTCTTCTTGTAAAACCTGGTGCATGGTGCACACACCCGCTTACACTTTGTAAAGAGTGCTAGGAAGGTTTAGGCACACCTCTAGCTTAGCTGTGTTAAGCTAGGAGCAATCCTGAGCCACAGATCTCCAATCCACTTACAGTATGCCTGACACACACACCCATGATGTCACCTATATCCTAGTCTTGCACCCAGCTATTTATACTCTTACACTCTTGGGACCTGCCTCACACCCTGGGGAAATCTGGGATTCACTATCCTTCCCCTCATGTGCATAGGATTGCCTGCTAATGCATAGTTACATGTCCCACACTGAGCCTCCCCCCTTAGCAACCATTACTCATTGGCCAGGTTGCCTTATGCCTACCATTGATTTGCATGGCAGAATACTGTTTTTAGTTAGAATGCTTATTTTAGGTTTATTTTATTATTTTCCCTCCGATCCCATTTGCGCACCATTGCCCTATGTTTGAACAGCCAAGATCGGCGAAAAAAAAATAAAAGTTATTTTTTTTATTTTTTTAAACAGTTTGCAATGCCAATAGCCTTCTACTTCGCCATTGGCATGCTTCCTCAATAATATGCAGCCTTTATTTGGAGCTGTCATAGTTCCGTTTTGTAGTTTGCAGAAATATACTCTGTTACTAACTGAGCACATTTCTGCAGACTGCACTCATCCTGCACTGACAGCTGTCGGCTTCCTGGATCACAAATTACCCTCATTTGCATGGTTTTTACGTGCAAATGAAGGTAATTTGCATACAGGAGCTCGGTCCATGCAGGATTAGTCTCGGAACTCACGTGCATGTCCCGGGAGCTCATTCCTGGATCGCATGTCGGCCATATTGCCAAACATAGCTCTTAGACTATTCCTGCACACTCTAGAGGGCTTCATAAATCCAGGGGCTACTCCAAAATGTAACTGATAACATAATGAACAACTAATGGGGAATTGAACCTAGAGCTGTCATACAGTGAAAGGCAATGCATTAATGGGGTATGCTACTTGTACAGTGCGAATGAAGGATTTACTCAAATACCCAGTTAGGGTGTATGTCACACAAGTGAACACATAACGAGAAAACATGCAGCTCACAGAAATATTTAGACAACAATGTTGTAGGCACATTACACAGAATGGCAAGAAACACTCCCATGAGCCTGATATCAATGGAAAAGTATACAGCCTCCAGCAAGGAATCCAACCCTCGACCATCAGCATATATAATGTACAAATCATAGCCTCAATGTGCTGAGGCACCTGTGCAAGCTGACTGAAGGATGCAATTAAATATGCAGTAATGTCATAAGTCTAGGCAGACTGAGAAAGCAGATGTGAAACAAAAATGTACTAATGCAATGGAAAAATGCAGCTCATACATACATACTTTTCCATCAAATATTATATCTATTGTACTCAAAAGTGCAATAAAAATCAAGTCAAGAGTATTAAAGATGTCACAATAGTCTACCAAGGGGGAATCAAACCCACAGGCATTTTAACACACATTCTGAAAGCAGCACTGTAATATATCAAGGTGTTTATACAGTTCCACAAAGTCATCCATTATCAAACATTAACAGTAAGCATTCCTACTGCTTGTTCTGAACTACTGAACATAGCACGGAAGTGCAGATGCTGTATAAAGCCCACTCTATGTCAGGCTAAAGCTACACTAACTGACCACATCATTAACAATGACACCGCCACTGTATGTAACAGCTGTTCTCGCCACAGTGCTCCCTGATGCTCTCTATCTTCCCCCTGTGCAGCTATACATTTTTTGCAATTGCTTCAGGAGATATGGAAAGACAAATGGGAGTATGTTAGATATGAAGATGGCACAAACTGGTAGGTTGAATGAAGAGGTAAGACAGGGGTTACTTACAGTACATAGGTTGTAGATGTGCTCTATTCTCAGCCTCCCATTAACCCAGGAGATCAGGATTATACTTTTTTCAGGCCACTATAGTGGTGATGGCACTGTTTTCCCATATGGGGAATCCCAGTGACATGTGTCACTGCCAGACCTAAACTACTCCAGGTCACAGACTTATACTGAGGACATTCATAACCCTCTTGCCTTTGGCTATAGTTATTGTGTAGGAGGTGAAGCAAAACCTTAGTTTCCTGCACATACCACCTTTGTGCTCTAAAACCAGCACTGTCCTCTCTTTCATTTGCCATTTCTAATTAGATGAGAAACTGCAGAGAAAAACTGCAGATCATTTGTGGTCACATCCATTTTTGCATGTGGCAACTGCTGCTCAACAGGGGGCAGTTCATTTGTACAAGTTATGGTGCGAGACCATATATATATATATATATATATATATATATATATATATATATATATAATGTGTGACAATGTTTGAACATAGCAACTTGCATACTTTTCAACATCATCTTTCAAAATCATTGCAGGGGGCATCAAAAGTCATAGCAGGAGATCCAAAAATCATAGCACAACCTACAAAATGACAACCCTTATAGTGCTAACAGAAGCACATCTACACTGCTGTACCAGAAGACTGTACCCTTACTGCACCTTAAAAAGACACTTATGCCTCTTTTCTTGGATTGCTACATGTGCCTGTCATAACTATAGTCTAGTTAGCTGAATTACTATAAAGGCTGAATATTTTTATCTGTGCAAGTAATGTTTGTGGAGCCTTCATTAAACATACATTTATGCTGCACAGTTATTTATGATTGATTTATTGGCATTTGTTTACTGGGAAAGTCCACTGGGCCAAGAGAACCCATTTTCAGCAGAGGCCCAGGGAGAAAAACGTCACAGTAGAACAGTACATAAAATATAAAACAGTACATAAATTATAAAAGCAATCAGAGGATACAAGTAATATTCACAAAACAGACAGTAATATACAACAGCTGAAAGGTGTACAAACACACATTATGTACATATTTATACAGGTAAAAGTTACAAACTAGTCAAGTGATTGTATTGTTAAACACTAGAGGTAATATACTGAATAAAACAATAACCTAGCAGTGTTCTCAAGGTGTTGAGGGTATTGGCAGCAAAGTGGAATGAAGGTGTAGATAGACATATGGGCAAAGATGAATAGTAGATCAAAAGTTAAATTGTTTTGAGCAGTGATAAAAGAAAGTTTGAAGAGGTAAGGATGTAAATTAAGGTGTAAACAAACTTAAGAGTGTAGGTAGTCAGGTTATGGAAGGAGAATTGAGACGTGCATTGCCATAGGGTGAAGAGGAATTAAATAAATAAAAGAATAGAAAATACTTTAACTTGGAAATGAATCAAAGCTCCAGGTGTTTTCAACCAAGCCACATACAGCCTAAAATGTTCTTGCCTATCTGGGCCATTTAAATTAACTTCTTTGCTTCTCCAGAAAAAAAATTACTTTGCTCTCTTTAGTTCTATAAAATCACAGATCCAGTTAGTATGACATTCCACGACTGTATTGCCGCCTGACCAAAATGCTGACTTATAAACTCTTATATTATGTTGCACAAAGTGCATTGCATTTTATGCAGCCTTGTCCTTCCACCTCAAAGTTACATTATGGAGGCTATGCAATGTGTAATTAAATTACACACATACACAACACACACACATACACACACATATATATGTGACCATCAATTATAGCCCCTTGTATGTGTGCACATACTTTAGACATCTGCTTCATACCACGGAACTGTACAGATTTCCAAAGAATCTCAACATTTTCACCTCATATTGTTGTTCTTGTTCCTAAAAAAATTGAGGTTTTCTTGCAAATCACGGAGGACTGATGTTGTTAAATAATGATATACATTTAAATTTCAGACTTCATATCCTTCAGGAAATGCATGCTAACAAAAATCCTGTTATTCTAGCAATGTTCTAAGCTTATAAGTGCAACATTTGAAATCAGTCCCTATTTTTGGGCCTTTGTACCCCCCCCCCCCCAATTATTTAAGCTTTGTCCAGATTTCTTGTGCTAAGATGATGAGATATATGATACTTGAAACAGATAAATGAATAAATATATAAATAATGGTCCAGAAATGTATATCATCCCATGCTGTCAAAACTATACAGTGCAACCAATTGCAAATTCCCTATGCCCTTTCAACTTTTTAGCACAAGAGAGAAAATATCATAAACAAAAACCCAAAATCAGGAACATACTTTAAACACTGCTCTTATATATTAAGAATGCTGCTAGAATAACAAGCTTTGCATTTTTCAGAAGGATGTGGAGTCTGAAACTCATATGACTGTCATTATTTAGTGACTGTAAGAGAACAACAAAGTTTTACTAGAAACAGAAAAAACAAACTCTCAACTATTTTTCTCAATGATCAAAAAAAGGCACCCAGAAGCACTAAGTGATTTGTTGAAAGTCATACGGTCAGCAAATTAATGTGGAAGGAATCAGACTTTGTATATTTGACAACATAAAGCATTTCAGTAAGAGCTATGAGCCTCCACCCCATTGCTAACCCCAGCTCCTCAAATAAAAGTGGACAGAACAACAGGTTTTGCAATGCACAACATTAAGTATGAAGTGTTAATGACTGGCATTCAATAGGAATAGCAAATTATCTAACACTGGCATTATTGGCTGACTGCAATTCCCAGTGATTTAACTTTTAGAGAAAATTGATCACATATACACAGAATGAAAATGGCAGGATAAACCAGGGCTGTTTTGCAAAATCAGTTCAACTGAAAGGCAGAGCTATGTCTTCTGCCTAAGCATGCATGCAAGTACACACTTAAATGCACAAATACGCACACGGGCACACGCACACACATGCATGTGCACGCACACATACACACACACACACATGCATGTGCACGCACACATACACACACACACACACACACATGCATGTGCACGCACACATACACACACACACACACACACACACACACACACATGCATGTGCACGCACACATACACACACACACACACACACACATGCATGTGCACGCACACATATACACACACACATGCATGTGCACGCACACATACACACACACACACACACACACACATGCATGTGCACGCACACACACACACACACACACACATGCATGTGCACGCACACATACACACACACACATGCATGTGCACGCACACACACACACACACACACACACACACACACACACACACACACACACACTAGATTAGTTACTTACCTTCTCCATACAAGATCCACAGTTAACCAAACAGCGAAACGGAGCAGGAAAACGATACTTCAAACGGACAAGAAATAGAAATTTATTGAGATAAAGTGCTTTTCGTCTGGTTTAATGACACAAACTTCTTCAGACAGTTACTTCAAAAAAGTACTTGCTATATATACACAAATACAAAGAGAACACAATCAACAAGCAGAAAACAATTAAACAATTAAGCAGTGAACTACTACTTACTGTTTTTTAAAAAGACAGGCACAAATTCATAGCAGTAATAAAAAGTGGTGCATTAGCATTTGTTACTGAAACTATTTTACCAAAACCCCCATATTAAATTAATATAGCTTTAACTTAAAGAAAGCTGAAAACAAAATGTAGTTGTGTAATGTTGACAATAAGAAACAATAAAAATATAAAAATATTTAAACATATTTAAAAATAATAACATTATAAAACACTTAGATAAGATAAAAAAACTAATAAACACACAAACTTTTACCAAAATAGAAAAGTCTAAAAACAATGCACCTGTACTAACAAACTAGTCATCTACAAAAACTCTTAATTTTTAAAATACTGCTTATTGAGCAGTTTTTGTTGAGACCAGGGGCATTAAAGGCATTAAGTCTAATCTGCCAAAGCAGTTCTAATTCCTCTAGTTTGAAACCTGTTGGACCACCTCTTTCACTTGCAATAACTTTGTCGATGACCATAAATTTAAAGGAATGGTTAGGAAAAAGAAAAATATGTTTTGCTAGAGCATTATCATGTTTGTTTTTTCTAATAGCATAAGAATGCTCATAAATACGGTCTCGGAGACGACGCTCCGTCTTGCCTACATAAAATGCAAGGCAACTTTCGCACTGGGCCAGGTAGACAACCATTTTCGAGTTACAATTGACTCTATGTTTCAAGTTGTAAGTATAATCTTCCAACTTGAACCTGTTGGATTCTGTCACATACTTGCAAAAATTGCAGCTTTGACATTTATACATACCCACTACTCTACTTGTAGGCCGCTTTTGTCGCTCGAACAAATCTTTTAAATTTTTTGCTCTCCTGAAAATCACTTTAGGTTTAATCCCTAGTTTCTGACACACACTCTGATCAGTCATAAGTACTGCCCAATTTTTATATAAAATCTCAAGGCAATCCCTACTGTTTGTACTATAAGTTGTTATAAACATAGAGCTTTCATTAAGTGGGTCAGAGATGGTTTTAGACCTTTGAGAAGGAGGTGAATCTAAGTCAAGAATAGTGTGTTGGTCGAAGTGGACCTCATCTAGAATAGGTTTGTAAATACGTTTATCACGTTTTTGGACCACTTCGTCTACAATATTGCTGACCAAACTGTCAGGGTATCCTCGATGGAGAAACATGTTTTTAAGAAAAGCACATTCATCAAGGAAATCCTCATTAAGCGTGACAATGCGGGCTGCTCTAACTAATTGGCCCTTCACCACGGCACGCTTTTGATGGTATGGATGACAGCTTGTATAATGCAAGAAAGAGTTTGAATAAGTACTCTTTCTATGAATACTAGCTGTGAGTCTCTGACGTTCAATGTCTTTCTTCAGCTGGATGTCCAAATAAGCTATTGACGTAGTGTTAAAAGTAGACGTGAACTGAAGAAAATTGGTAGTCGCATTCAAGTAATCGACAATTTGTTCACATATTGAGGCTTCACCGTCTACTACTATAAAGATATCGTCAAGGTAGCGGGTGTAGTAAATAAACCTGTCACTGAAGATACAGTTATTGAAGACAAAGAGATCTTCCCAGTTAGCCATTACTGAATTAGCTACACTCGCCCCACAAGGCGTACCCATGGCGACGCCTACTTGTTGTAAATAAAAGTTATCAGCAAACATGAAGTAGTTGTTCTCAAGTATCAAGATCAATAATTCATTGACTAAAGATATCTCAACATTTTCACCTCCATTCTTTCTCATAAATTGACTGACCCATTCCAAAGCTATGTCGTGTGGTATACATGTATACAGGTCTTTAACATCAACTGTAAGGAAGTTGTAATTACTGCTAAAGACCAGATGTTTAATATTGTCAAGAAAGGACCAAGAGTCCTTACATATGTGTTTGATTGAAACCCGCACACGTGCACGGGCACACGCACACACATGCATGTGCATGCACACATACACACACATACACACACACACACACATACACACACTCACACATACACACACTCACACACACACTAGATTAGTTACTTACCTTCTCCATACAAGATCCACAGTTAACCTGCAATGTCTTCAGCACTGTGCGGCATTAGCTTTTCAAACGACTGAGCTGGTGCTACATTGCAGGCTTGACCACTACAGGTCTATTTTGACTAGAACAACCTCCTGGAAGCCTCTGTTTTATTGTTTGTATAATAAAGCCAATGAAAAAAGAAACTGGAGTTGCATCATGTCAAATCAGATCAGCGGAATGGAATCAGACAATGTTTAAAATCAGAGCACTCCACCAAAAGCAGAGGGGTTGAGATATGGCAGTTTAAGATGTGAAAAATGGCAGCCCAGTATCTATGTATATGCTGGTAATAAACTATGCATTACAGAAGATCCAATCCTAGGTGATATGTGGAATTATCTGGAGTGATAAGCTAAACCAAGCTTGCACAATGCTGCCTGCAGGTGCCCAGGCATGTGTATGACACTGTGTAGATCTTAGCACTGACTTTGGCCAGTCAGCATAATGCAAAAATTGAGCAATTCACAAACAATACTGCATTGACCCCTTATTTATATAATTACCATGTCCAAACAGCCAAATTTGTGTGATATAAGTGCTAGGGAAGGCACTGAGCCCATCACACTACAGAAGATGTGGAGAAGCAAGTTCGAACCCTGCAACAGGTTCACATCACAAAACCAGCTTCTAATACTATATCTGCTTCAGCTTTTACAAGTGATGCCCAGTCATTTTCAGCTGCATTTATGCAACCACTGTGTGCTGATAGCTGCTTTGGTAATTAACCACATATGAAGTTATGACACAATTTTCTTGGATAGCAGAACAAAAGTGTACTGATAAAAGTACTACTAGGACAGGTAATTGTTGTACAGGATTGTTAAGCCTAAAGGGAAACACACCCATCTGCACATACTCAGAGCATTTGTGTAAATCATTCAGCTTGGGCTTGTAATAACTGTTGGCTTAAACCAATTGACTGTTATATACCAAATACATCCGTCGGGTCTATATCACAACGTCAAACTAACAAAAGTTTGATCGTTGTAATATCAAACCCTAAAGTCCAAAACCCAACAAAACCAAAAACACAGAACAGTGACTTTTTTTCCCAGGGAAAAAAAATCGCTGTTCCATGACAAAAAAAAAACTTAACCTTAAACTTAAACTAAAGTGGGGGGCTTTGCCCCCACCCCCCCCCCCTTAAATATATCAACTCCGAGATCGCACCACAGTGGAGGAAATAGCAAAGACCTGAAAACGGCCCACCGATTTTTTCCCTGGGAAAAAAGTCAATGTGCCATGGCTTCGCTATTTTCAACTTTCGGACTTTAGGGTTCGATATTACAACATTCAAACTTGTTTTAGTTCGACGTTGTAATATAGAACCCATCCGTCACAATTGCTAAACTGTTTTTAACAATGGCAGGTCACATAAATGTCATCCTAGGGATTTACAGTGAAAAAGCAGTTGGACTGTGGGAGACATTTGCTCAATAATGTACTTGACATTAGTTGCACTCCCTGGATAGACAAAAAGGAATGTCACACATGAGCAGCACGGTGTATGGGGCAAGGGAGAGAACTATTGTAAAAGGTGACTGGTGGGTCACTTCCAACATAAATACACATCAATGTCTAAATAACATTCAAAGCAGAAACATATATGAATCTGCAAACAAACCTGTCAGAATGGCAGGGTTCTCAAATGCAGATAATGAGGTGTTCATCCAGCCCTCCATTTCCATGGCCAACAGCTCTTTGATCTGGATGCTGCTGACTGGGCTTACCAGACCTGTACCTGGAAAGGCCTGGTGGTGGATATTAATCCTATCAGTGGCCAGCCACCATATATATGCAATGGCCCGATGTAGGGCCACAGACATTATCCATTCTACTAAACTAGGAGCTGTGCACCTTGCATGGGAAGGTAGATTATTTAACTGAGTTTTATTTACTTTTAACAAATATAACAAACAAAAAGGAAAAACAACATGTAACAAGGAAAATATTAACAATAAGTAAACAGAGCCAGTGACACTTCAAATTGGTCCAACAGTGTGGTGCTGAATATTGGTGCAGAGGTTTACCAGGCACAAAGAATATCGACAGAAGATACCCAAAGTATGTACCGCTCTTTCTCTTTCTCTAAAGCAGCACAAGTGGGTCCTCCTGAACCAATCATCCTTGGCCTAGTTACTAATATTATCTGTTTAGTTTACACAACCCTCTGCAGAAGGTATGGTATTTCAGAGTGTGGTTTTCTATAGCTACTATTCCTTTAACTGAGTTAATGTTATGTGCCTGGTACTGTGTTTTAGTTAAACATGGTATTGTGTTTTGCTGTGTTCACAGGTGATTCTTTATCCAGCACCTCCACTGTGGAATTGCCATTACCTAAGGTCAGAGAATACATTCAGGGTGTACAGTGTGTGTTCTGGACACACTGCATGGTACCACTGCGTACCCTACACACACCAATGAGCACAGCCTCTGTGCCTGCAGGCACCCAGGATACACACACCACACAGGGATGACAGGATGCTGGTGACTTTGTCAGTGTGGGAAGTACTCCAACCCTTACCAGACACATGTTGGGATCTGTCACTTTCACCAATGGGCAGGAGGGAAGTGTACTGCTTCTTGAGAGAAACATAGTTACCACCCTTTCTTTGAAGTTGGAGTATCAATGGCTGAAACCCAGCATACATGTGCAGTACCACCATGAAGGCACAGGCTAGTACCTCCACAGTCATGGCAGAGTTGGTCAGGGTGTGTGAGATGACCTCTTCAAGGGCATGTCCCACATTTGTGATTGTTCCGATACACTAAATTACGTGTTGAAATGTGCACTGTCTCCCTCACATTCACCTGCCATTAGTGAGACACCATTCACAAAGCCATTCCACAGGTATGCCTTTGGATGGTATCCAATATGGCCACAGTTGAAGTAGATCATGTTCATGCATTACTAGCATTTGCACTGCTACATCTGCTGTGGAAGTGTTTGCACACAGAAGAGGATGTCCTTAGGGCTGTGGCAGTGACACATCTCATAACAGACATCAATCATGGTCACACAGCATGCCAAAATCTAGCCAGGAGCATGACCCAACCAGTGCTTTTCCTGGAAAAGTCAATATCCATGGGTGGCTGCATGCAAGAGATGCTTAACCCTCTACCATGCATGCCCTGGACCCATCTGATAGATCAACATTCAGTGCTGCAACCATTGCTGAGACTGTATTCCAGCAAGCACACAGTCACATCACCACTGCCCCCAGTGCATCACACACGTGCACACACACACACACACACACACACACACACACACACACACACACACACACACACACACACACACGCACACATGCACACACGCACACAAACACACACACACACACACACACACACACACACACACACACACACACACACACACACACACACACACACACACACACACACAGACACACACACACACTTTCGGAGCCAGTGAACCTGTCTCTTTAAGCCTCTAAATCCCAATCCAATTCACAACTGCACTCTTTCTCCTACCTGTCCCCTGCAATCACATATTTTCCCATGAAAGGCATCCATTCATGCGTTCCTTCATCCACCTGTGCAAATAATGCTAACTGTGCCCTGCCCATTGTACACTGTTATTTGAGTCAACTATGTCTGATGTACAGTGTGGCCAGTGTTTATGTGGGTCAGCATAGGGTGATGTTTGTTTTGCGTGCATCAGGTTTAACATAGTGTATCTGCTTTAATTTGCCTTGCTATAGGCTGAAGCTATGTGCAAGTCACTGCCTCTTTGCCAGTGCTACAGTGTACTGCACCTGCCTCCTCCGAACATATTCATCTCCTGCAGCTGGCTCCTCCAATGACTCCTCATCTGGCTTTGCATCGACTGCCTTCTGCTCTGCATTGTTCCCCTCCTGCACCAGGCTCCCTTTATGTATCCACCTCCTTAGTATCATATTGTCTAACATTGTATATGCTGTGAATATTTTTGCATGGGTGCTGGGTTTGTACTGTAGGTCACTACCATATGAATCCAGACAACAAAAGCACACCTTCAGTAGCTTGAATACATGTTCAGTATTGTTCCTTGCATGCAAATGTGCCAAATTGCATCCCAGGTGTGTTTCATTTTGTGGAATTCTAAGCAATGTCATCAGCCAGGGTTCCAGGGCATATGTAGCATCGCCAATAAGATTGCTTGTGGGGAAATCATCCATTGCAAACTGTTGGTGAAGGTCACAGGTATGTCATATGTGAGAGCCATTGAAACTGTCTGTGTGGCTTGCACACACATTGTAGATTATACCTTGTGCATTATAGACCACCTAAAAGTTGATGGAGCAAAACCCTTTTAATTTGACATACCTCCTCCCCAGTTCCCCAGGACTGGCCTTTATTCCAATTTCAGAGCAGTCTATGGCTTCCTGAACCTCAAAGAAACAGGCTATATCATGGAAGTTCCACGTGGCATTTCCTCTTTCCTCTGCCCTCTGTTGTATGAGGAAACCACATACGATCCCAGACATGCTACAGCATGGCATCAAGAAACTGCTGGGGTTTTCTTGAGGCGGATGCCTGAGCTACCTGTACTGTGCTCCAAGTAGATCACTGAAGGATCCCTGTAGGTAACATATGCAAAGCCATACATACCTTGGTATCCAGTGGGATAGGTAGTCCATGACTCCCACTGAGCTGCAGCTGAGGACAACATGTGTTCTATGTTCTACATAGTTTCACTATCCATACAGAAATGGTCCACAATGTCAGATTCATGGTGTGAGTGAAAAGTTAAGCTTTGCCAGATGGTGTGGTATCTCCAGAGGATTCAAAGCACACCACTGTGACTTGTGGCTGCAATAAGAGAATGTTGAAAATTTACATTTATTAATACTACAGCAACCCCTAACATTATTCACAATGCCCTCAGCATATACATGAGGAATCAGTGGCATACACAGTTCCGCAGCGCAGAGTTTATACATTTCTGAATCGCTGCTTCATCTTGAGTTGCCAGATTTGTATACACAAAGTCACTCATTTCTATAATATTGCATATTCCCTTCTCATTATAAAGCCATTAGCATATACTGTGCCCAGGTCTGCTGCTCCATATTTACCGTTAATGGTATGTGTGTCTTTCACTCGTACACACTCTACATGTGAATATTCTTCTCACAAATTCACTAACTGTCTGCAATACGACTACATTTATGAATCCCGGCCCTTGATTTTACATATGAGATGTTGTACTTAAAAATGACTATATAACAAAGCTGATGAACATTGAGGAATGTGCTGACAAGTCAGGGAAATTTTGTATCTCATAAAGTGATTTTTTTTTCCACAGTAAAGGCAATATAGAGTTCTGAGAAAAATGGAGACTTCTGATTACACTAAAAGCAGATTATAAAGTGATAACAGGTAGAACACTGGAGGAATTTCAAGAGGCAGAGTGGAAATATAAGCATATAAACAGTGAGCATTAAAAGCTGGTAAATAATATCATTTTGGTGTTAGAGATATTTTATACTGGCCAGCAAGAGTAAGGTCAAAGGTTGCTGTAAAGCACAGGACCACAAGAATACAGTTTGTTTTGTACATGGGAAAATTTTAAGAGCATGAAAAGAATCACTTGGGGATTTAATAAACTCCATGATGGCTTAGTGCAAAGCCTACATGGGGTTTACATGTTTCAGCGGTGAGTGGCAGCATTAGCTGCATATGCATGCCATGCACCATGTTTAAACATAAATGAATGCGGTTTCATGGCTAGCAGCAGTGTTGCCTGCCAGGAAACCATGTAAAGCAATACGGATAGCAGCAGGCATGTAAACTGGTTTACCTACCGGCAAAGTATGTCTGCTTGTTTGCGCAAAATGCTACAGTGATTACCAGGGTTAAAGAAATGTATAGTTCATAGGTTCATAGGTTGGTACTAGGCTATCGGCCCTAGGGCCTATACAAGCCTAGCCATAACAATTCCCTGGCTATTTCTTCCCACACTGTTTACTTCCCTGGACCCCTGTCTAGCAGGGTGACTGACATGATCCCTGGTGTGAATTTCCATTCTCCCATCCAGTCATCAAGGTCCTTTTGAAGAGGGCCAAAGAGGTGCTGTGCTTGACATGTATGGGCAGTCTATTCCAGAGTCTGGGGAGTCTCTGGGCCAGGAACTTATCCCTCCAGCATGTTTTGTTTATTGTGATGACAAGGTTTAGTTCCCTGGAGCATGTGGTTCTGAGGGATTAGGATTTCTTTAAGTGTAGCATGTCCAACAGCTCTGGGTTTGACATGGCCTTGTATGTTAAGCAGAGTTTGCCTCGGAGTAGACGATATGTGACAGAGTATAGCTGGAGTTTTTTTAGGTGGTCAGCATAGGGCATCTGCTTTAGGCCTGTGATTCTTTTAGTGAGGTATTTCTGTGGCCTTTCCAGTTGTTGCAGATGTCTTGAGAGGTACATACCAAATGGAGTGTTGTATTTTATAATGGGTCTAATGGGGGATGAGTACAGTGGGGCAATGACCTCCTTTTGTCTGGATGAAAAGCCCTTAGTGATGAGGTGTGCCACATAGAAGGATTTCCTGACTGTTGTGGCAATGTGGTTATTGAAGGTGAGACCACTGTCTACCTGTGTCCTTAAGTCTCTTATCACACGTTCAGTGTTTAGTGTACAGCCACCTATGTGGTAATTCATGGGTACATGTTTTTTCCCAAAGGAGATAACTATACATTTCTTGGCATTGAGCTTTAGCCCATGGCTCTGGCACCAAGCATCGGTTTCTGTAAGGCCCTTTTGCAGAGTATCAACATCATTTGGGGATTCAATAATGGCTCCCAATTTGCAGTCATCTGAAAACTTTGTTAGCCAGAGTCACTTAGTGTTGGCCTGTACTTCAGAGAAGTAGATGCCAAACAAGAGAGGTCCCAGGACTGAACCCTGAGGTACTCCACTTGTCACTTGTCTGGAGCTGGATTTGGAGTCAGCTACTTTTACAGTGTGGGTTCTGTCAGTAAGCCAGTTGACAACCCATCGAGTGATGTAGGGATTAATGTCCAGCTTAGTAAGTTTATCTATGATTCCAGAGTGGGAGATGGTGTCAAAGGCCTTGGCGAGGTCCAGATAGGCTGTGTGGACTGCCTTACCCTCATCCACGGCTCTACAGACTGATTCAAAGAAGTCAATCAGGTTCAGGAGACAAGATTGACCCTTCATAAACCCAAATTGGGTGGGTCCAGTGTTTTAAGGTTGCCAAAGTCTTTGTTTATAAGTTCCATGATCATACTTTCTATGGCCTTGCAAATCAGGCTTGTCCGACTGATGGGGCGGTAGTTCCCGGGATCCAAGGTGGATCCCCCCTTGTGGAGTGGGATAACTGTAGCTGTGCACCACTCAGTGGGCATGAAGCCTGAGGTGAGGGTATGATTAAACATGACACTTAGGTGAGGTGCCAGTTCATTTTATAGTTGATGTAGTACACAGCCTGGGATGTCATCTGGTCCCATGGATGCTGTATTCTTAGCTTTGAAGAGTACGTTTTTTACCTATGTGGCCATTATTACAGGAATATGGCAATGTTCCGGAAAAAAATATAGGTTCATGTACTAGACTAACTGCCCTTATGGGTCATTTTAAGCCTAGCCAATTACCCCATGTCAGAATGGAACCCTGCACCTTGTGTTTTTAAGGTAAGCACCTTAACCATTACGCCAACCTTCCAACACATTATATGATAGCGTATACAGTGCAGACTATTGTGGAAATCTGTTTCATGCATACTGAACAAAAGCTGTGTGAATGATCAGAAAGTTTACATAGACTGCATTATAAATAAACAGTCAGGGGAAGTATGTGTATTGAATAGGAACACACAAATGAATTGTAGGAATGAACACAGGGAAGAAGGGCAGGTGAAACATGGTAATATACAGCAGATGAGGGCATGTCAAGAAAGACAGTTGTAGCATGAACACTAATCGAATATCAACATGATATAGTATGGACTGCACAGTGAATGTTATGTAGAATGTAACGTCACCCAGGATGATGCCACAATATAAACAAGAAATGTTCAGCATCAACTATTGGCTTAGCTTTTGTGTCAATCCAGGATGATCCAGTGTCTCATTCTTAAATGAGATTATTGACAGGCCACATTGCTTTGCCAGGGATGGTCTGCACCTGTGTCCTCTAGGCTGTCAGATACTGGCAAAGGAGCTTGCCTCCCCAATAATACCTTTTTCAGGCAATGTCAAAGTAACAAAAGTTCAGATGTAAAGAACTCCACAGGATCCAGACTGAAGGTTCTGCTGTTTAATGCTAGGAGTATAAACATGAAGCTGCACTGGAGGAAATTGCCAACCTGCTAGCTAACAGATTTGGCACAAACTTCACCCCCCCCCCCCCCGGGCCCACAGCTCATACCCCAAAGCATACCAAACAACAGTCCTCTGCCAAGTATTTTTAGAGATCAGGTCATATCTGCACTTTCCAAGGCTAAAAACATGGCCTCAGTGGTACCAGATAACACCCCAGGTTGATTACTAAGCAATTTAAAACAGGACCTAGCAGACCCACTTAGTGCCCTCTTTAACCATAGTCAGAGAACTGCATTTGTTCCAGCAGAGTGGAAAACAGCAAAGGTAATCCCCTTGCACAAAGGGGGGCCATCAACTGACCCTGGAAATTATAGACCCATAAGTCTAGCCAGTCTCTTCTGCAAGGCCATGAAAAGAATCATCATGGACATTATTAACAAGGACATAGGTGACCTTCAGACTCTACGCTCGAACTAATCTGGCTTTGATAAGGGTAGATCATGCTTATTAAACCTAGTAGAATTCTTCACGAAAGTCACGAAAGACCTGGAGGAAGGTAAGACAATGCATACTTCATATTTTGACCTGGCCAAGGCTTTTGACACAATCCCCTACTCAGATATCACTGAGAAACTCTCCCAGCTGGGAATTAACCCTTACATCACTAGATAGATAGTCAATTGGCTCACCAGCAAAACACATGCTGTGTAAGTTGGTGACTCAACCTCTACCAGTAGAGTCGTCACCAGTGGCATACCACAAGGATCTGTGCCGGGACCTTTACTGTTCAGAATCTATTTTTTGGAAGCCCAGACTACAGTAGATGGCCTTTGGCTTAACAAGTTTGCTGACGCTTGCAAACTGGGTACAATCATTGAGTCCACCAATGATGTTAACATATTACAGGAGGGGCTAACACAGACAAATGATTGGTTCCAAAGCCACAGTCTACATCTAAATGCAAAAAAGTGCCATTATTATTGCCTATGGTAAAGTGGAATTCCCCACTAATTTCAGTATTGACAACCCCCCCCCCCCCCCAAGCTCCAACCCAATGGTGCAAGACCGGGGAACACAGGTAGATAGCAATCTGAACTTCGACCATCAAGTTTCCACAGTGGTATGGAAAGTCTTCAATGTCGTGCACCTCATAAGTAAGTGCATTGCATCCAGGTCTGAGGATGTTATGACAAACCTCAGCAGAACATTAATAGAGTACAATGCTCCCTTTTGCATGTACCTCACCAGACACCTGCAGTAGCTGGATAGACCATAGGGGTTTCTCAACAAGAAAATACAGGGCCTCCAAACCATGCAATGATTTACATGGGTAGACTGAAAGCCCTGTCACTGTACTCTGTATCATATTGGCTTCTGAGAGGTGACTGGTGCCTGGCCTACAGGCAGTCTCTGACCCTGCCCTGATGTAAATTCTGCATATCTACAAATCTAATGGCACAAGATTGAGTCGCTATAGGGATCTTAACCTAGCCTGTGACATTAACAGAACATGCTTTAGAGACAAATATGTGTCCTATAGTCTAATTCAGGAAACATCAGTTAGTACAGTGTGTCTGTCTGCCAGGGTTGGAGTTTGCAGGCTGAAACTGTGATACTGGTGAAGCTTTAAGTGAGCATGACAGGGTTGGGAGGGTGGCCTAATGATTAAGGTGTTTGCCTTAGAAACACAAGGTGTAGGGTTTGAGTCTCACAAGGGATAATTGGCTAGGCTTGAAATGGCTCGCAAGGGCAGTTAGCCTAGTACTACCCTATGAACCTATGAACCTATATCTACCAGAGACAGACACTCCTCTAGAATAAACTTCCAAATCACATGAAGCAGAGCTCCTCACTGACCTTTTTCAAGCACAACCTAGACAAATGGATGGAAGACTGCAAATTCACCCTGGGGTGCACTTGAGTCCCCCATGGGCAGGGGTAGTCAGTGTTGACCATAGATTCCATCTGCAGATTACACCCACCTAATAAGGACAATTGGGGCTACTTGAGATGAACATGGATAGGCTTGTAAGGGCTGTTGGACTATTAGCCTAGTGACCTCTTATGAACCTATGAACCTATGTCAACAGTTCTCAGGGAGCGTATTACTACAGCTGTTATAGAAGGAGCATGTAATGAAATAGCAGCAATGGCCATCAATACATTAGCTCACATCATAGATTGTAATACCCTCTTTTAGCAATAATGCACCTCCATACCTCAGTATAGCATATGTCAATGACAGCAACATTGACATGTCAAGTGATCATATGGTCCTAGGACACTATTAGACTGATGGATAACATTGCATGATATCCTAGCCATTATTATAAAAATGAAAGTAAAAATGTCTAGATGTATAGTATGGAAAATATATGTTGGATTGCATTACATTCTGCCACTGTCCATATGGAAACTGTGGACCACACCATGACAGAATTAGCAATCACACATGCAGTGGTCTGGGGATGGCTTGCATAGGCTCATGGAAGGACTCTGCTTCATGATGTGTGTATGCATACTTGACAAAAGGACATCCTTCACTCCTGTGCAGGAAGGATGTCATGTGGCCAGAGGACATGGGAGGGTGGGTGGGGCTACGTGAATGATACTCCAAGTGGTAGTGAAATGAGCTATTCCATAGACCACACAATGACCATAATGTACAGCAACCAAATACACAGCAGTATACTGGGCCTCATATGAACTTTACACCTGTGTAGGCATAGAATATGATTGCCATGCAATGTCACAGTAGCAACATCACATATGTCTGACTGCAACACTGCCACGTTGCAGTTTATGGAGTATGACAGCATCATTGTATGCTGAGGAGAACATGTTGCGAGCACTGTAGGGCAAGGGTGTAGATTCACATCCCTGTGTAAAATTGTCTCATAGGTGATAGTTGTATGTATAAACACGGAAGTAGCTTGTCAGATTAAAACACTTATATGTGTAGTTAAAGTAGGTTTCAAACACAGCAGTTAATGTTACTACTACAACACAGGTTTTTCTTGAATACTGTCAGAATGCATGTTACACAGGATGATATAATCATAGTATAGGTTCATAGGTTCATACTAGGCTATCTGCCCTAGGGCATTTATAAGCCTAGCCAGAGTGTGTTTGGCTTTTGCCACCCATTTTAAATTAATTTTGCTATGCCCTTTTTTGAGGTTAGTGTACTGTGCCTATGTCTAACAGTGACACAGAAGTGATACTCGGGGTAAACCTACGATCTCCCATCCACTCATCAAGATTCCTCTTGAAGAGAGTCAATGAGGGACTCTGCCTAACCTGGACTGGGATTTTATTCCAGAGTGAAGGGAGCCTCTGGGTTATGAATCTGTCCCTCCAGCATGTCCTATTTATTTCAGTGCTGAGGTTCAAGTCTCTCGAGCGCGTAGCTCGATAGGATTTGGATTTTCTGAGGTGCAGCATGTCCATTAATTCCGGGTTGGACATGGCTTTATATGTCAGGCACAGATCGCCTCTGAGCAGGCGGTATGCCACTGACTAGAGCTGGAGTTTCTTTAACCGGGCAGCATATGGCATCTGCTTGAGCCCTTTGATCCTCTTGGTGAGGTACTTTTGGGGTCTTTCCAGTTGCTGCAGGTGTCTGGTAAGGTACATCTCAAAAGGGGCATTGTACTCAATTATGGGCCTGATGAGGGATGAGTAAAGAGGCACAATGACCTCCCCTGATCTAGATGTGAATCCCTTCATGATTAGGTGGGCTATATAAAATGTTTTTCTAACCACTTTGGCCATGTGGTTGTCAAATGAGAGATTGCTTTCAACTTGGGTCCCCAGGTCCCTAATTACTTCTTCTGTACTTAATGGATTACCACCTATGTGGTAATTTGTGGGCACTTTGTTTTTGCCAAAGGTGATGACTATACACTTTTTGGCGTTTAGCTTGAGGCCATGGCTCTGGCACCAGTTGTCTGTTTCTATGAGGCCCTTTTGGAGGATGCTTGTGTCGGCTGGAGAGTCAATTATGGCACCCAGTTTGCAGTCATCTGCGGACTTAGTCAGCCACAGTCTTTCCGTGTTGGCCTGTACCTCCGAGAAATATATACCGAACAAGAGAGGTCCCAGGACTGAGCCTTGTGGGACGCCACTTGTAACTGGTTTGGAGTCTGACATGGCTCCAGCAATTCTAACCATGTGGGTTCTGTCCTTGAGCCAGTTTGCAACCCATCTAGTGACATAGGGGTTTATATTTAAGCTGGTGAGCTTATCTATAATGCCCGAGTGAGGTATTGTATCGAAGGCTTTTGCGAGGTCCAGGTAGGCTGTGTGGACCACCTTCCCCTCATCAATGGCCTTGGTGACTGTTTCAAAGAAATCGGCCAGGTTTAAGAGGCAGGATCTGCCCTTAACAAAGCCGAACTGGGTAGGATCCAGTGTCTGTAGGTCCCCAATATCTTTATTTATGAGGTCCATGATGATCCTTTCCATAGCTTTGCAGACCAAGCTAGTAAGGCTTATGGGGCGATAGTTTCCAGGATCCATTGAGGCACCACCTTTGTGGAGAGGGACCACTGTTGCTGTACGCCACTCTTTGGGTACATATCCTGTAGTAAGGCTGAGATTGAACAGTAGTTTTATGTTTGGGTTTAGCTCTTCTTGGAGTTCATGTAGGATGCAGCCCGGGACACCATCTGGTCCCATTGATGCTGTGTTTTTTGCTTTGGAGAGGGCGGCTCTTACCTGAGCATCTGAGATGTCAGGGGGGCAGCACTCTGCTGGGATAGATATTTGCCCTTTTGGTGGGGGGGGGGGTTTGCGCTGAACCTGTCAGCTAGGATGTTGGCAATGTCTGTGGGTTCAGTGTAGTTTTTGTCATTTTGGACTAATTCTGAGCATATCTGGGAATTCCCACCCAGGTTCCTAACATAACTAAAGAAAGCCTTGTGATTATCCTTAGTGTTCTGTGCAATTTCTCTCTCGAAGCTGGCCTTAGACGATTTTATGAGTGCACATAGTTTTTTGCTAATACTGATCAGAGATGCCTTCCCTTTTTGGGATTTTACTCTACCATGTAGTAGCTTCCTCCTTCTATTGTATAGTTTGTTTATGGCTGGGGTCCACTAGATAGGACGTCTGCCTTTGGAGGATTGGGTCTTGGTTTTATTTGGGATTGCATGATCCATGCATTCCTGAAGGCATTCATAGAATCTGTTTATAAAGGATTCTGCGGTCTGGGCCGTATTTTCCACAAGCCCGGGGGCTTTGAAGGATTCCACCTCAGTTTTGAGGAGTGTGAAATTTGCTTTAGAGAAGTTTTTCACTGTGGCTTTCTGGGCAGGGGGTGGGGTCGGGATGTGAATACCCACTGAGATTAATTTATGGTCTGATCTTACCAGTGAGGGATACACTTCTGGTCTGGAGCATAGAGTCCCCGTGTTGGTGATGATCAGGTCCAGTATGTTTTCCCCTCTTGTGGGAGTGGTAATAAGTTGTTCCATAGCATTTGAGTTTATAAATTTTAGGAATCTTTGGGCTAAGGTGTTGGAGCTAGAGTAATGCTCCCAGTCTATGTTTGGGTAGTTGAAGTCGCCCAATATTATGGTGTTTGGAGAGACCTTCATATTTTCCAGTGTTCTCAGGAAGGCCGAGTGGGGTTCCTGGGTTTGGGAGGGTGGTCTGTAGCAGGCTATAAACTGGAAGGCAGTTTTACCCACTGTTAGTTGCACATGGATAGTCTCTGATGCTTCGTGCTGTGCCACCAACCTGGAGGTGTGGGTATCTTTGACGAATATTGATACTCCCCTCCTTTTGTGGTTCGGTCCAAGTTTTGGGGCTGAAAAGCATGGTATGAGGTATAACCTGGTAGTGCTGGGGTGCTCTCGGGAGCCTTGAACCAGGTTTCTGTTACTGCACAGATATCGATGTTCTCCATGCTAAGGAGAGTTTCGAGTGCGTGCATCTTGAGGTTTAGACTTCTGGAGTTGAGTAGCATTACTCTTAGTTTCTTATCCCTTGTGATACCTATGGAGGTGGGTTTGTCTTTTGAGCCTTGCCTAAAAAAGGCACTATGGGGGTAGCAAAAGCCTTTGCCAATATCCGATAGCCCAGGGGTGACAGGTGCAAGCCGTCCCTAGTGAAGCATCGTGGCTTGTCGAGCATGTCATCCCAGGCTGACAGGCATTGGATCTCCTTTGAATGACACCAATACTTAAGCCAATTGCTGAAATTGATCATCTTGTCTTCATATTGTGGCATCATTCTTGGTGAGGGTAAGATGCTACTCAAGGTCAGGGTCATACCGGCCTGGGCTACATGCTCAGAGAGCTCCTCTATGTCTCTTTTCATGTAGTCCAGGGAGGTACATCTCAGGTCATTCACACCAGCATGGACAATGACTGAGTCATATTTGTACTTGCCTTGGAGTGACCTGAGTGCTTGTGTTATGTGGTGGATCCTAGCGCCCGACAGGCAGCTCACAGTGACCTTCTCCTTGTTCAGCCTGGTGAGCGGGACGTCAGTGTGCCTGACAATAGAGTCACCTATTACAAGTGTATCAGGTGTGTTGTTTAGCCTTAAGGGCTGTAACTGTTCGGCACACTGGCTTTGTGAGCTATGTGTTGCACGTGTTTTGTTTTGGGGTAGCAGTTGCTTGGGTGTCTGCTTTGGAGGTCTCTGCTGCTTAGGCAGATTTTTATTTAGAGCCTCCGAGCATGTTTTTGTGTGTTTATATGAATAAAGGGCAGCAGACACCCAGGTAAAAAACAAACTACAAAAGTTTATTGAGTAAGCGCTTTCGGAAAATGGTTGGTACCTTTCCTTCTTCAGACAACTTTAAAAACATAATAACATTACATTTTTAAGAAATGGTTGTTTCCAACATGAGCCTTATGTAGTTCACTTTAAACGCAATTTTCATTGTGTTTCTTGATGCTATTGTTCCACAAAATACTTAATGAATAACCATAGATGTTGTCAATTAATTAATCAATTTACTTATTTGAATTTCTTTAAATAAGATGTGATTTGTTTTTAAAGTTGTCGGAAGAAGGAAAGGTACCAACCGTTTTCCGAAAGTGCTTACTCAATAAACTTTTGTAGTTTGTTTTTTACCTGGGTGTCTGCTGCCCTTTATTCATTTATTCAGTTTTGGTTTTTTGGTTCGTGTGTCTTTTTTGTGTGTTTATGTGTTTGGTTTGCTGTCGTGGTAGGTCTATGTGAGACTGGAATTGTAGTGAGTGTGGTTTCCTTCTCCTCCTGACTGGTTACGTCAGTACTGAGTTGAGAGAGTTTAGCCTCCAGTTTGGCTATATGGTTGCATCTCTCACATGTGTTGGAATTTGTTGGGAGGAGGAGAGGGTTGTCTGTGTACATGAGGCAGTTGTAACATTGCCTCAAGATTCCCAGATTCACCAGCTGGACCAGAGAGGAGATTGACAACTGACCTTTGGACTTGTTAGAATAGTATTAGGAATTCCTTTATAATTGAAAAAAGGGCCAATGGGGAACAAGGTACTCAAGGGGAGTTTGTGAGGGTGTAGTGCTTTTAATTTTTTAGTGCTGACTTACATAATTGCTTTAGTGAGCAAGTGCCAGGTAACTTAAATGCAATGTGTTACAGGTAACTTAAATGCAAAAATGACATACAGTAACTTTCTTTTAAGTGAAACAAGGAAATAAGTGCAGTAAACAATGCAGATATCACTAGGGATCCACAGAAGCACTGAAAAGCCGCATTTTAGGTGGAATTAGCATTTCAGGGAAATAACAAGCAAACAAACAACAAGCATACAAACAAAGCTAGATTTCAGCAGGCCTGGATCTAGTCTATGCTACAGCAAACAAGGTGTACCAATTTCAGTAAGAAGCAGTTCAAATATGCAGACACTATAAGCCTTTAACCAGAAATTCCCAGCTCAGAAGGGCAGAGTCCAGCCTCTCCTCCCACAAGAGTGCAGACCATGAACCCTCTTAATGTAAAATAACTGGCCTGAAGCCCAAGTGCTTAAACCAGAATTAATACACTTTTAGAATAACAGACACTGAGCCCTCAATCAGCAGTTCCCAACTTTGAAGGATGTAAGCTAACTGTTCTGCCACTACAGTGCAGACCACAAACCTTCTTAATGTAAAACAACTGGTCTGAAGCCCAAGTGCTTAAACTAAAAGACTTAGAATGAGTTACACCAAGCAGTAATAAATACAATTGAGTACTTTTAAGATGATGCAAAAGCAAAATAAAGTAGGAAGAAACACAAATACAGTAAAAGCAGATCAATTTTTTTTGAGTGATATGCTACAACAAAATGTTTGGAGGAGTGTTGGACATAGCTGGGGACTAACATGTCATTATAAAACTACCTATTTACTGAGCACAGTATTTAACACAAGCTCCAGAGCACAATTATAGCTTTTATAGTGTTGTGCAATGCTTTATAGCTGATGACATCAGCAGAGTGTGGTGAGAGGAAGATGGTAATAGCAGTATCCCACATACTTGTTTAAAATGCTCTATCTAATGACTAGCAAGTGCACAAACACACACACACACACACACACACACACACACACACACACACACACACACACACACACACACACACACACACACCAGTTAACTGCAGTGAGATTAGAACCCCTACCTAAGTACATGGACTAGAAAACTTTGTACTTAACATAAGCACCATTGCACAAGTCTGACTTTTACAAGACTACAGGACAATTTATAATGGATGACATCATCACTGGATGTTTGATAGAAGATGTTGGGAGGCCTCCATAAAACGGATGTGTAGCCATGTCCAACTGTCAAAATACTGATACTCCATGGGGTTGTAGTGATGACTGCAGGATACACAATTATGCTCTTCTGATTAGACACACACACACACACACGCACACACGCACACACGCACACACACACACACACACATACACACACACACACACACACACACACACACACACACACACACACACACACACACTAGTTGACTGCAGTGAGATTAAAACCCTACCTAAGTACACAAATTAGATGGCTCAATACTTAATGCAATCACCACAGCAAATGTCTGACTTTTACAATGCTGCAGAACAATTTATTGTGGATGACATCAGCACTGAACATTTGAGAGAAGATGTTGGGAGGCCTGTCTGAAATGGACAGCTAGCCATGTACAACTGGCAAGATATTAAAAGTTCTGCATGTTATCAGATTGATAAGTGTGCAAAGTGTAGTATTTGCTGTTGTGTTTCCAATGTGCAGGTATACTGTAACAGACAGCTTTACAAACTACATGCGAACAGCTGTCCACATTACTACAAGTACTGGAAAATCTGAATGTGTATTGTCATTATAAAGATGTGCAAGGTATATAAGAAAGCATTTGTTATTTATTCCTGTTGTGTAGTTGATATATTTGTGAACAAGTACTGAGAAACCAAGTTTGAATTGCATGGGTGGAGGTAACAGATGGCTACAGTTTAAATATGTGCTCTTTCCTTAAAAAGTGCCTTCCTTTTGTTTTTATTTTTACATACACTTTCATGAAAATTAATATAAACTGTCAATAGCCCACCACTGATGAACACAACACAGACCGTGCAAAGGATCCACAGCTTGTACAGGAAAAAACACAAGTTTATTATAAACACTCCAAAGACCAGGGTTAAGCGCTTTCATCTGCTTGTACAGACTTCATCAGAACCCCGAACAACAGTTAGTTTTGCATTTAAAAAACTTTTTTGGCGCCAAAAATAATTGGTACATTTAAAGCAACACATCCTATAAAATTCACTAGATATCAATCATGTAAATAGTAAATAAAAATTAGTAAATAAAAATTACAAACACGACGTACCCAACAACTAATAAAAAATGTCCATTCTAAAAAACATATATATGTTTGGTGTATGGTAGTAAATATTAATGAGATGAAAGATAAAATAAAATAAAATAAACATTAGACGTGAAAAGTCTAATATTGTGTGTAAATAATGAAATAACATATAAGTGAAATTCATAAATTTCCTAAATAAATTACTATAATATTAACATTAATTGAAATAAATAAATAAAATGATGGTTGTATTGAATGTGAAATAGGATTTTATGAAATATATATTATAATTTAAAATAGAATGGAAAATAGAGTATGGAATATATTCTCCCAAACTTCAAGCCCATTGTAAAAAAGGCTTGATACTAATGAAATCATTAATACCAGGGAAACGAGTGGCATCCATTAAAATTTGCCATCTAGCTTCTTTCATGGCAAGAAAAACTTTCCAATTACCCCCAAACGGTGAAACATCCACTTTGTCAATAATAGAACATTTGAAAGTGTGTGTGTCACCATGGGAGGAAATATGTCTCTGAAGTGCATTCTTGGAGTCTCCTATTTTAATCTTGTAAAGATGTTCATAAATACGGTTTTTGAGGGGTCTCTCGGTTTTCCCTATGTAATAGGCAGGACATGTCGTACATATTGCAATGTACACAACCTTGGACGTATTACAATTCCCAACCCTACTTTTGACGTAAATCCTATTTAAATCGGCCAGCCTGACACCACCACCTTCCCTAATGGCGTCAGATTGCCTGCAACATCCACATTTCCTAGTCCCACCATACTTTGGTTTGGTACTAGTTCTAGTCTCAAGGATACTCTTAATATTGGGTCCGGTCTTAAAAACAAAATCTGGTCTTTTTCCAAAAACGTCTTCCAAAGCTTTGTCAACACAAATAGACCTCCAATGCTCACAAATTATATTTTTAATAAAATGAACAAAGGGAGAGTAGGTTAAAACACAAACTCTTTGCCTATTTACAAATAGACCGGTCATTGTTCTTGTTTAAGCAACCAGTACCCAAAATTGGGGGATATTTGATACCCCATTCACCCTTAACATACTGGGTGATGTCTTCCAAAAGTGAAATCGGGTATCCCATGTCAAGGAACAATGATTTGATAAATTCAAGCTCCCTACAGATTAACTCCTTGTGAGAAGACATGCGTGCTGCCCTGATACATTGGCCTTTAAAAACATTCTTAAAAACGTGCCTAGGGTGGTTACTACTGTATTGTAAATAATCGTTGGAAAAGGTTTCCTTCCTATAAACACGAGAAACAAACCCTTCCTCTGAGTGACTGATGAATAAATCTAAATAGGCAATCCCACTGGTGTCAAAATGATGGGTAAACCTCAAAAAGTCTGTGGTCTGATTAATATAATCAATAAAGAGGGGAATCCTGTCAATTGGACCATTCCATAAAATAAATAGATCGTCCAAATATCTGGAATAAAAGACGATGTTGGAGAAGAATTCACAGGAAAAAAGAAACTTGGTTTCCCACTCCAACATCACAAGGTTGGCAAAGATGGGAGCACACGAGGCCCCCATCGCCACCCCTCTCTTCTGCTTGAAAAATTCACCTTCAAATTGAATAAAATTGTAGTCCAAGACCAAAGACATCCTATCCACCAAAAGACAAATGTGGTCCCAACTAAAGTCAGAAACAGCCCTCAAACTGTTGCTGAAAAATTCAAGACCTACGTCTCTCGGGATGCAGGAGAAGAGATCAACTACATCAATGGTCAAAAAAACCAACCCCTTTCTCCACAAATCTGGAGACAGTCATCCCAAAAATTACCAAGAGTCCTGGATTAAATGGGGTATCCTATCGTAAAGGGGTTTAATCCACCTATCGATGGTCACCCCGATGAGGTGAGTCTTGGAACGACCACCGGAGACAATAGGCCTGAAAGGGGGCTGGGAAATGCATTTGTAAACCTTAGGAATGCCAAAGATGGTGGCCAAAACCGGAAATTCCACCCTAATGAATTCATGGATATCCTTGGTAATCCTATGGTCCAAAAGATATTCATCAATGGCTAAATCTACCCTTCTGTGACCAACGTTGATCTTATTCAAAGATACCACCTCATAGTTACCAGTATTTAAAATGATGTTGGTCATAGCACTGATATAGTCGATGCTCTTGAACAAAACAATCCCACCCCCTTTGTCGGGTTTCATGACACGAATGTCCCCATTGGACACAAAAAAATCCAAACACATACGCTCTTCCCTAGTTAAATTATCCACTGGGTCTTTGACTTGATCTTTTCTAATGGTTTTAGTAAGACCATAAATGTCGTGACAAACCATTTTTTTCAAAATAATAAAATAAACTTGTGTTTTTTCCTGTACAAGCTGTGGATCCTTTGCACTGTCTGTGTTGTGTTCATCGTTGGTTTCGTTTCACCTTGGGATTATTAAATAGCCCACCACTGAACAGTTGGCTTGCATAATCGAAGGCAAAGTGTTTCCACATGCAAGATGCACATTCATACTGCTTTCCCCGTTTGTGCATAGTTAACCACCTAGCAAACACGAGCCTCATTAATAAGATTATGAGACTTCTGAGTAGTGAGTGTATGAAACACAGCTTCTGCCTAGCTGACTTTGTGACAGCAGAAGTAGATGCATTGACACATTTCATTTGGAGCCCTGATTATATAGGGTTCTAATACAGGTGTATGTAACAGTTTTACATATGTATTTATACTGCAATGAAATAATTCTTTAATCTACATGCACTGTGTTACCTTAGCACAGCCTCTTTAAGTGGCATTATTCACAGTTAACCTATGCATAAGAGACAAAACATTTTTTTCTACAGCAAATATTCCATCCTTGCCACAGAAGAAGTGCTTCTCAGACATACTCATAAATTATATATAAATACACATGATAGATTGAGGGGTTAACCATGTATGTGTGTGACCTGACAAGGTCCAGACTTACTGGCATCTAAAGGCCATTCAAGGCCAGCTAGCACAATTCTAATTACAGAAACATAGTAGTCTATATACTCTCAGTCATACATATAATTCATATGAGCTCCACTGCTATACATACTTATTGTTATTTCTAATTATGTTTACATTTTATGTGATGTATAATATAAAATGAAATGAAACAACAGTAAAAATATTTAAAATTTCTTGCATTAGAACCCAGGAACATCTGTATTGCAGCCCTATGCTTACACCTGCTGCCACAGGAATAGTCAAACAGCAGTTAGATATTTTTATATTCATGATTAACTCCTGTGTGATAATCACAGTGTAAGGCCACTTATTGTGTTTGTGCAGTGCCCAACATACTTGATAGAATCTATCCATTTTGAAATTGTCTACTGTCTGCTTCCTTTCTGCAGATGTTATAGACCTACAGGTGTTAGAGAACGCTGCTAACTGCTGCACAGTGCTGTTTAGCAAGTTTGCATGATGGAAAGAAAAAATGTAACAATGAGTTTGAGAATGTCTGCATCCTGTCTGCAGGTGTTCTGTCTGCTTAGTGTGTGGGCCATTACTCCAGGTTTGCACAATTGCATGCGACGTGCAAATGTGAGAAGCACAACTAAACTTAATTTATCTATGTGAGCAGTGTTTCTTAAGATTCATCCTTAAAATACAAATGTGGGACTTGAACCATGATCTACAGATGATTCACAGGGGTAGTTTATGTACTGATTATCACATATGTACATTACATCTCATTTATTGTATATATCCAATTCCTGTGTTTGCACTAAGCCATGCAGCATGCAGATACTGGTATTAATGTGTATACATATACATATATATATATATATATATATATATATATATATATATATATATGCATATGTATATATATATATATATATATATATATATATATATATATATATATATATATATTTATACACACACACATATATATATATATATATATATATATATATATATATATATATATGGGTCTAGGACACATGCTTGACTAGCATATGTCCGAATCACAGAACATTGAACACACATACACGAAAGCGCTTAACATCGAAAAGTGCTTCAGTGCATGTGTAGTTAAAAAAAAAAATCTACGTTTCTGCAGGGGGGCTTTGCCCTCCTGCACCCCCCCACAGCCCCCCTACTTTATTATTCTCACTCCGAGATCACACTACAGTAGGGAAAAGGGAATTTTCCCTGACCCGCACTGTAGTCCGATCTATGAAACAGGCACACATACACGGAAGCGCTTGTCAAAGTTAAGCGCTTTCGTGTATGTGTGTTCGATGTTTTGTGATTCGGACATATGCTAGTCGAACATGTGTCCAGATCCCATATATATATATATATATATATATATATATATATATATATATATATATACAACAGTACAAAATAAATGTTAGTACATGTGATGCCCGCGCACTGGCCCAGTAATCAAGGGGTCTCAATCCTCACCACTAACACCAGTGAGGGACGTGGACATTGGGAGAATGATAGGTACACACACAGTAAAGTACAATTTCCCTTAAGAGCACACAAGGATCACAGTCAGTCTGGGTCTGGTTCCCCCCTCTCTCTCTCCAGATCCCCAATAAGATTCCCCACTGGTACAGCAATAGGGTTAACATCTCAGCTGAGTGGTCAAGCCAAAACCTCCAGCACACTCTCTGTCCAACCAGTGCCTTGTGTCCCTGCCCAAGTAGCTGACATACACACTTTGAGATTTGACTTATAAACAAACACAGAGACATTCCTGAGGAAGGCTGGCACAGGTTCACTAGCTATGTCTCCTTCTCCCCAGACTATACAGTAGAACCACCTGCCACCAAACACCCTTATCAGCTACTATACGGCACTTACCAAAGGATGCCCAATCTTACTGTGTAATGTTACTATTATCCAAATGATAAGTGGGACTAAGACTCGAAAGCTATTTAGGAGTGGATTGTACAGTATAACCAAAATACATATGCAAGTACCCTAAGAGCTTATACATGTTTATACAAAACCAATCACAATTAAAAGGTTTAAATATATTTAATAATAAATAATAAAAGCACAAGACAATACTCATTAACTCAACACAGTGACAATAGAGTTCAGAATCACAGGAAATATTTTACAACAACATTGCAGAACAGTCTCACATAAATACAGAAAACATCTAGGCAACTCTTGCTATACTCCTGTCTATTTCTAAGAGATACTATGCCCTAAATGTTTTACTTACAGAGCCAGGCAGCTATAGATGAGAAGTGCTGAAGAGATGTTTACAGGTCCAGAACAAAATACAAAATGCACTGGCATACTCTCTGAGGTAGTTCTTAAATTAATAATACACATTAAAGCTGGGTTAGCTAGATGACTTCACTATTTGACTCTTGCATCTAGTTCCCAGGCTAAACAGATACCAACAGAATTTAACATGTGTCTATGAAAAATACTTATCTCTTAGAAGCTTGCCTAAAACTGGAAGATGTAAAACAATTACCATGGAAACCTCTAATTACCTCTGTTTCAAATAAAAGAAAGAATTTCCATATGCAGACATTCTGTCTTATAGTACTGGTAAACACACTCGTAAAATTCTTTATTTTCTCAGAGTTTGCAAGTTAACTCTGTATTCCAGCCTTTACCATCAACACATACATTTACATAGGCATGTAGTTTATACACATTTCTGCTTTTTTCCAGGAGGGTGCACTGTGGTTACAATCTTGAAGCTCATCACATAACATATAGTTTAATCATAACATACAGTTATCTTACATTTGTAAAACAAGCCTGTGGATCATATTAATATTTACAAATGACATAGGATTATTTACAAAATTCTAGCTGGCTGGCTTGCAGCCTTCACAGTCTCACCCCCCCCCCCCCCAAAAAAAAAAAATCTCAAGCTAGTTTTTCAAGTGACCTTTGAGAAACGTTGCTTGAAAGGATTGAGCCTATCTGGGAATTCCTTACCCCCATTCCTGGTCTTGACAGCCCAAATGCGTTGGCATTGCTAACCCCACTGCAGTGCTGCACTGTCATATCATATGCTTGCAACCCTAGGTTCCACCTTAGCAACTTGCCATTTTACTTGCTGGCTCGATGTAACCATGTTAGGGGATTGTGATCTGTAACTACAGAGAATTTTCTTTCATACAGATAAGGCTGACGTTTCTGCAGTGCCCACACTATGGCCAGACATTCCTTTTCTACAGCTGCATAGCATTCCTCCCTGGGTTGGAGTCAATGACTAAGATAAACCACTAGGTGCTCTTTTCCCACTGAAGAAATCTGGCTAAGTACAGCCCCCCCCCATGGTTTGAAGCATTCACCTGCACAACAAATTCCTTGCTGTAATCTGGACTGGTTAAGACAGGAGGTCCTCCCAAAGCTTCTTTAAGCTTCTGGAATGCCTGCTCACATGCTGGGGTCCACACTACCTTATCTGGTTTGTTTTTCCTTGCCAGGTCTATGAGGGGAGCAGCAATGGTACTATAACTGTGGATGAACTTTCTGTAGCACCCTGATGACCCTAACAATGCCCTCACCTGCTTTTTGGAAACAGGTGCAGGCCATGCCTGAATTACATCCACTTAGGCTGGTTCTGGCCAGATCTTACCACTCTCCATTCTATGTCCCAGGTAGGAGATGTTTGCCATACCCATCTAACATTTGCTGGGCTTAATGGTCAATTCTACCCTCTGTTTTCTGCCCAGCACCTCCCTGACATGCTGAAGGTGCTCTTGCCAGGAATGGCTGTAGATGGCAATATCATCTAGGAAAGCAAGGCCAAAATCTCCAGCTCCTGCTAGGATATGACCTACCACCTTCTGGAAAGTCACTGGGGCATTTTTTATCTCAAAGGGCATATTTGTGAACTCATACAAGTCAAAAGGAGTCACAAAGGCTGACCACTCTCTAGCACTGGGAGTCAAGGCCACCTGCCTGTTACCCTTGGTAAGATCAATGATGGTAAGATACTTAGCCCCACCCAGCTGCTCTAGGGCTTCCTCTATCCTAGGCATGGGGTAAGCATCTGACTCTGTGTGACTATTTAATTTCCTGTAGTCCACACAGAATCTGGTGCTGCCATCCTTCTTTGGTACAAGCAGCACTGGGGAGGCCCAGGGACTGCTGAACTCCTGAATTACCCCTAGTTCCAACATTTCCTGTATCTCCTCCCTCAGAGCCTGTTGGACTCTTTCAGGCATCCAAAAAGGGGCCTGCATAATAGGCCTTTAGGATCCTGTATCCACAAGGTGCTGCACCAGGTGTGTGCACCCTGGTTTCCCAGTGAAAATGTCCCCAAACTCCTATAACACTGCTCATATTTCCCAAAGCTGAATAGGAGATAGCTGGTGGGACATTGCTACCCCTTCCACTGAGGCATCAGTCTGAGCCACACTGAGGAGATCAATCACCAGATATCCCTCAGACTCTTTCTGCAATCCCCTTCAAATACTCAGCACAAGGGCCTCCCTATCATAGTAAGGTTTCATCATGTTAATCATGGTACAATATGTGCTCCTGCCTCCTGCCTAGTAGTGCCACCATGTAGTTAACATCATTGACCTTTCTTACCACCTTGTAGTGTCCCTCCCAAGCTGCCTGTAGCTTGTTGTGTCTGACAGGAATGAGAACGATTACCTGCTGCTCTACACCATACTCTCTAGCTCGAGCAATCCTGTCATACCAGACCTTTTTCTGCTGTTGGGCCTCTGACAGGTTCCCCTGGGCCAAGCCCATGAGCTCCCTGAGAATTGTCCTGAGGTTTAGGACATATGTCACAACAGACTCCTTGAGAGATTCACACTCACCCTCCCAGTCATCTCAAATTAAATCTAGAGCCCCCTCACCCTATGCTCATACAACAACCCAAAGGGTGAAAAACCCATGGATTCCTGGGGAACCTCTCTGCACGCAAACAACAGATGGGGCAATATTTGTCCCACTCCCTCTTAAACTGGTCTGCAAATGCATGTAGTATCATCCTGAGTGCAGAGTTTAACCTCTCAACAATACCATTAGTCTGGGGATGGTAGGGGTGGTCTTTAGGTGCTTCACCCCACAGTACTTCCACAGACAAGCCAGCAGAGGTCTGGCATGAAATTGGCACCTCTGTTAGTCAGTATTTCTTTTGGGAAACCTACCCTACTGAAAATTTTTTACAAAGCATTTGCCACCTTTTCTGCCTCAATGGAGGACAGAGCCACTGCCTCAGCGTATCTTGTAGCATAATCTACTACCACTAGGATATAATTTTTCCCTGTGGAACTTGGGATACTCAGAGGCCCCAAAATATCCATAGCTACCCTCTGAAATGGCTCCTCAATCACAGAAAAAGGCATCAAAGGAGCTTTCACCTTGTCTCCTGCCTTGCCTACCTTTTGGCACTGCTTACAGGTCCTGCAGTACCCTGTGATATCTCTGGAAATCCCAGGCCAATAGAAGTTCTGCATAATACATCTCTTTGTATGTTTTATGCACATATAACCTGCAAAGGGAATATCATGGGCTATGGCTAGAAGTGCCAGACGGTAGGGTCTAGGCACTACTAACTGTTGTATTCTCTCACCCTCTAGCCCTTCCTCAGGTGTTCACTCTCTATACAGTAACCCTTTATCCTAGTATACAGATTCCCCCTTCCCTTGAGAATCAGGTGCCTCACTAGCTACCTCTCTCAGGCCTTAAAATGTAGGGTCTGACAGCTAAGCCTGTCTCAGCTCTCTCTTAGTAACCCATCCCAGCTCCCCTTCCACATGAAGTCTGGTATCCTCTGACAGAGGTGCCTCACTGTCAGCCTGGGTACTACTACTCACCTCTGCCCTTGCAGTCACTCTGTCCAAGGGAAGATCAATATCCACAAGCAGCTGTAGCTCATCTTCAGTCTCACTGCTACAGGGTAGCTCCCTTCTTGAAGTAACCACCTCACCAGTCCTGGCTGCAAGTATGCGGTCTGTCTGGGTCTCCCTCAGACTACCAGACCCACAGGCATGTCTGCAAGCCTGACTGCATGAAACTGCATGAAAACATGGTACTTCATTATCAGAATCCTTCCCTATCAGGACATCTGCAGGATGGCACTTTAGTGCCCTTGTTGTCTCAAGACAACCTACTGTTGGTATTTTGTCATTCCCACTTACTGGCTCTCCCACCTTTTGTTCCCCACCTTGCCTCTGTAGATATTTATATGCTACATGGCCCCACTGGTTGCATTTAAAACATTTAACCCTAGGTCCTGGACGTGTACCTGGACTAGTGGCTTCCCCTGCTACTGGCAGATTCTGTTGGGCAGCCTGAGCTGCCCAAATGGGTTCCTTTAGATCCATGAGCAGCACTGGGTGTCCCTTTCCTGTGCAGGGATGCTCTGCTTTCTGGGTATAGGTCTCCCTTCTTCCCCAACTCATCTACAGTAAGGCATTGTCTATCAGCTAACCAGATTTTTATGTCCTCAGGAAAAGTGCTAAGGGCTTGTTCCCTCAACAAAAGGTCTGCCAGCCCTTCGAAAGTGGTGACCTGACATCCACTCACCCACCTATGAAAATAAGTGTTTAGTTCAGCGACATAGTCACACACACTTTCATCTACCTTGCGTCTGTCCTCACAAAACTTTTTCCTATAAGTTTCAAGTGTTAGCTTAAAAAATTCTAGCAAACAATTCTTTACAACATTATAATTTAAAAAGTCATTATCAGACAGTTTGGACAGAACAGTTACAGGTTTACCATGGTGTAAGGGGTCAGGAACCGTGCCCATAGCTCTTGGTCAACATTGTACTGTTTACATACCCTCTCAAACATATCAATGAAACTATCAAAATTATACCCCTCTGTAAATTATGGAAGGAATGTACTGACCTTTGTTACTTCTGGGGTTCAGTTACTCCCTTCCCTATTACCTCCATGACTCTGGCGAAGAGTCATCATCTCCTTTTTATGTTGTCTGTTCCTCTCCTTCTTCTCATCTTCCAGATGTCTCATTCTCTCTCTGGTGCATCCATTTTCAAATACCTGGCCTCCAACCAGGCCCAAGGAGAGGGGGGTGAAGCCGGTACATCACTCCAGCTCCTATGAAGCTCAAGGAAGCCCAATGAACAGGGGTGGCCCGTGCTATTGGACTGCCGGACTGCAGCCCCCTCAACTTTAAAATAACAAAAATAAAAATAAATAAATAAATAAAATTTTAAAAATCGCGGACTTTGCGCATGCGCACTAGTCCGGACTGCTGCTGAGGCAGTCTGGAGCATGCGCAGATTGTCTCAGCAGCAGTCCTGACTGGGAAACATGGAGAACAGAGCTCCCAGAAGTCTATGCAGTTTTAAACTGCATAGACTGTCCTGGGAACTCGCTGGGGAAACGCGTCGGGGTCAGACTGCAACGTCAGCAGTCAGGAATTTAGGATCTTGCGCGACGGGCAGGGTCTGGATTGGAGTGTGCTGCAGTCTCGTCGGGGGAAGATCTCGCGATGGGCAGGGTCAGATGTACGTGGGGTTTGGATAGGGATCGGATGTGCAGTGGTGGTTTACAGGCAGGATCAGATGTGCACAGGCTTTAAATAGGGATTGGATGTGCAGTGGTGGTTTACAGACAGGATTTATTTTATTTCGGACATATGGACTACAGGTAAGAGTGTGTGTGTGAGTGTGTGAGTGTGTGTGTGTGTGTGTGTGTGTGTGTGTGTGTGTGTGTGTGTGTGTGTATGCGTGTGTGCATGTGTGCGCGCCTGCGTGTGTCCCAGGTGCAATATACTGCTGGTTAGACTCATGGTGGTGTGGTAGGGAATACCTCAGGCTTGAACCCTGTACCTTCTATGCAGGTGTTAAAGACCTGAATTCCCTACCCACCACCATTTCTAAAACAATTGCAGATTTTTGCCTCATATTTGATCTGATCTATTCCTCATAATATCTGTGGTTTGTAAATATTGCAATGCTTGATATTTGATGGTGCAGTGGTAGCATTGTTGCCTCCCAACTGCAGGTTCTTGGGTTTGATTCTTGGCCGGGGTGCCTTCTTTGTGGGGGGGTCCTGTATCTTCTCCCTGTGTTTGTGTGGGTTTGCTTTTGTGTCCTCTCATGTTACAAAGACATGTCTGCATTATTTCTTTCTGGGCCTCTGCTGAAAATTGTTTTTTTTTTTGTTCCAAGTCAGACTGTCCTGATTAACAAATGTTAAATAAAATTGACAGGCATTTGAATTTCAGACTTCAGGTTTCTGAATGTTGACTTCCTTACATATTTGATGGTGCAGTGGCAGTATTGTTGCCTCACAGCTATAGGTTTTCTGGTTTGATTCTTGCCTGGGATGCCTTCTGTGTGGAGTCTGCATCTTATCCCTGTGTTTGTGTGGATTTGCTCTGGTGTCCTGCCATTTTACAAGACATGTGTCTACAGTATTTCTCCCTGGGCCTCTGCTGAAAATAGTTTTTGTTCCGTCAGAAGTAAAATTGACAGGCATTTGAATTTCGGACTTCATATTCTTCAGAAAATACATAGTAAAACAACTTTTTATTCTAGCAATAAATATATAGTAAGACAACCTTTTATTATAGCAATTTTTTAAGTTTATAAGATGACTATTTGAAATTTGTCCTTATTTTTCGGACTGTAATACCCTGTTATGGGATTTGTCCAGGTTTTTTGTGCTAAGGTTGACAGCTATGGCAAGAACTGAATTCACTGAATATGTCTGAGGGCTGTATTCCCTCATTACTGGGTTTGTCCGGGTGTTTTGTGCTAAGAGGTTGACAGCTATGGTGAGAACTGAATTCATTAAATGATAGCCATTTAAATTTCAGTCTTCCTCTCTTTCACAAAGCAGCTGATTTGGCGTAGTGGTATGTTGCTCTTGACTGTTTTGCACAGGGACCTTGGCAGTAAAATGTACGATGATAACACAGCATTTTTCTTTCACAAAGCAGGTGATTTGGCATAGTGGTATGTTGTTCTGAATCTTTTGCAAGGGGACCTCGGCAGTAAAATGTATGGTGGTAACACAGCATTTTATTCTAGCAGCTTTCCAAGATTATACAAGCAATGTTTAATCTGTCCCTGGTTTTTGCCCTTTTGTCCCACCCCAATAAATTTGGCTTTTTCCAGACTTCTTGTGCTGCGAAGTTGAGATGCAATTGAGTATTGAGTAGATTTTACAAGGAGCTGAGAGCTGCAGGGGAAGAGAAGTTTAGTGCTGAGGATGCATTGTCAGCTCATGTTGCTAATAGCACAACAGGTTGTGTACTTGCTTTTGATGCAGAAGGTTGTTGGTTCTACTCCCATAAGGGGTGAATGCTGCAGTACTGAAAGTTAAGATACTAACTATGAGCCTGTTATCAGTTTGCCATCCATTTCCTATTGCAATATTACTAGTTTATTTTTAATGTAATTTAGGCAATTTATTCCTCAGGGGCATCAGACACTTTATTTTTCGATGAAACCATGAAATATAAAGGTGATTGCTAGCAGCAACCTCTTCATTACAGATTTATTTAACGTGGAATTATTTAGATGACTTTTTTACTACTTTAGAGATTGTGCATATTTACTGATAATGGTGGACTGTAGAAGTTTGAGTAGACTTTTATGATGGAAATGTTCTGAATTGGGCAGTTTTGTTTCATTGTTTACTGGACAAATGTTCAAAGCAATAGGAAGGTGTATCAAAGAGCACATGTATGTTTCATATGCAAGGGGCCTATGATTTGAAAACAGCCCAGAATTAATTTTTATCTGCCACGGGTAAAATGTATTTTCTTTGAATGTGGGTTTTAATGTTGTTTCAATGAATGTGAGTTTCAAGGGCAGAGAAGTTTTAATGCCAAGTTTGTTTAGCAGATGTCTTAGTGTTTGTGCTGTAAAATGCAAAATAAAACTTTCAAACGAAGTTCAAATCATCATAGAAGTAAATCAGTATGCACATTAGTGTTTATGGTAAATGGAGTGAAATAGCAAAGTAATGGATCATTGGAATGGCTGCAGGGGGAGGCTCCATTCGACCATGGTTTTGTGAGGGGGAAGGGCAGCAAACTTAGGCAGCCCCAGCTGAATTATACCTCCCAACTGTTCAGATTTTCAAAGAATGAATAGATTTTTTGCTTCTTATTTTTGGTTTGTTCCTCATAAAATTTGTGGTTTTCTGGCAAATCATTTAGGAATTAAGTCACTAAATAATGACACACTAGTTTCAGACTTCATAGCCTTCAGAAAAATGCATGCTAAAGTAAGATCTGTTCTATCAACGGTCCCAGTTTATACAAGAGCAATTTTTAGTACTGTTTATATGTTTCCCCAATATATTTGGCCTTGTCCAGATTTATTGCATTAACAGGTTGAGAGGTACATGCAAATAAATTGCTTTATAGAATTAGGCATAGCCAAACCTCTCAACTGTCCCTAATTTTGGCTCAAAATGTTGCTCTTCCCCTAATGATCCCTCTGCAAAATAGCAATTTTGGAAGAAAACATGGAGGGTTTATAATTAAGAAATAACTGTAATAATCAGATTACTTTTATTTCAGAAATGCATGTAGATTATTTTATTTTGTCAGCTGCTCAAGTTAGCATTACTAATATTAAAGTGTCCCTTCTTTGACAGGTTCCCAGCTGTATTGTGTTGCTGTTTTATATTGGTCCATGTTTCATAAAATTGTGTTTTTTTTGCAAATTAGTGACAAATAATTAAAGACTGAAGTTAGAAAATAATGACAGACATTTGAATTTCAGATTTCATACCATTCAGAATATTCATACTAATGCAAGACTTCTATTAGCTTTCTAAGTTTATAAGAGCAATATTTTAAAAATTGTCCTTATGTTTGGGCCTTTGTCCCATTTCTTTGTATGGCTTTGTCCAGATTTTTTGCTCTAAGGTTGAGAGGTATGACAAATGTGTCAGGGCCATCACAAGTCAGCCAGAGACATTTCAAACTTTGACATACTTGTTGCACCCCACTCCCCCATGTAGTGACTCTGGATGTGTCGAAGCAAGGCAAGGAGTAGTTATGCAGTGTAAATGTGCAGAGAATCCCACCCATCCAAGGTAGACACAAGTACTAGAGTGGCTTTTCATCTGTCCTTGATTTTTACAGAAAGGTCTGGTTTCTGTCATATTTTTTGTACTGTTGATTTATGCTTATTACTCAAAGTGCCTGTTGCTCTGTGTTTAAGTAGCAATACTTTAATGACCATCAGGTAAGTTTGGCTGAGATTGCAAGATGCAAGTAAGCTTTAATAAGCATACTGTTAAAGAATTGCCAGCATTGAAAGCCTTTCTGTTGCCATGTAGAGAATACTTAACTAGATAATGTATAAGCCTTGGGTATTGAAATGCATATGCCATTATTTGTAATAAAGGACAGAATTACATTATTTTAAGAGTCTCATTACACTTGGAGACTTCCAGTCACCTCTGCAGGCTTTACCCGTAAACCGAATGCCAATTGTGTGGTCCATAACCTGTACAGTAATCCTTTTAAGCAATGTATCTTGAGCTTATTTCTTGTTTGCTTTTCATTTTTTACTTTGATCATGTTTTCCCCATGAAACAAGTAGATGTCAGGCAGCAGGTCTTTTTTTGGATAAGGAACATTTTTACAAGTGGGGGCATCACAGATTTCTACTTTCAGCATGTTACTTGTTACTTTAATAAAGCTGAATATAAGTTATAATTAGAACTGCAGTGCAAGAAGTGGTTTGAGTTGAGGGCTGCTTGTTTTTCTTATACTTGATTTTGACTGGCATTCCATTAATGTATTTAAAAAAAAGTAATTTATTTTTTCATGCCTCACAACCTTTTTTGTTTCCATCTAGATATTAAGCTGTCATGCAGCCAATGCATTGAAATATTTTTATTTTTCTACACTTCATTTTGTCTTGATTGGACTCTCACAATGATGGTTTGGCACCCAGGACAGTATATTTAGTTTTTGTGGTTTGCTACTACAGGTGTGTGTGTGTGTGTGGTAGGGACTACTTCAGGCTTGAACCCTGTACCTTGTATGCAGGTGTTAAAGACCTGAATTTCCTACCCACCACCATTTGTACAAACAAATTGCAGATTTTTGCCTCATATTAGATCTGATCTATTCCTCATAATATCTGTGGCTTGTAAATGATGCAATGCTTGATATTTGATGGTGCAGTGGTGACATTGTTGCCTCACAGCTGCAGGTTCTCAGGTTTGATTCTTGGCTGGGTTGCCTTCTTTGTGGGGTCTATATCTTCTCCCTGTGTTTGTGTGGGTTTGCTTTTGTGTCCTCCCATGTTACAAAGACATGTCCACATTATTTCTTCCTGAGCCTCTGCTGAAAATTTTTTTTTGTTCCAAGTCAGATGGTCCTGATTAACAAATGTTAAATAAAATTGACAGGCATTTGAATTTCAGACTTCAGGTTTCTGAATGTTTAAATCCTTGTATATTTGATGGTGCAGTGGTAGTATTGTTGCCTCACAGCTATAGGTTTTCTGGTTTGGTTCTTGGCTGGGGTACCTTCTGTATGGAGTCTGCATCTCCTCCCTGTGTTTGTGTGGATTTGCTCTGGTGTCCTGTCATTTTATAAAGATGTGTCTGCAGTATTTCTCCCTGGGTCTCTGCTGAAAATTGTTTTTGTTCTGTCAGCAGTAAAATTGACAGGCATTTGAATTTCAGACTTCATGTTCTTCAGAAAATACATAGTAACACAACCGTAACACAACCTTTTATTCTAGCAATTTTCTAAGTTTATAAGATGAATATTTGAAATTTGTCCCTATTTTTGGGACTGTATTCCCCCATTATTGGCTTCATCCAGGTTTTTTGTGCTAAGGTTGACAGCTATGGCAAGAACTGAATTCAATGAATATGTTTGAGGGCTGTATTCCTTCACTACTGGGTTTGTCCAGGTGTTTTGTACTAAGAGGTTGACAGCTATGGTGAGAACTGAATTTACTAAATGATAGCCATTTAAGTTTCAGTCTTCCTCTCTTTTACAAAGCAGCTGATTTGGCGTAGTGGTATGTTGCTCTGACTGTTTTGCACAGGGACCTTGGCAGTAAAATGTATGGTGGTAACACAGCATTTTATTCTAGCAACTTTCCAAGATTATACAAGCAATGTTTAATGTGTCCCTGTTTTTTGGGCTTTTGACCCCCCCCCCCCACCAATACATTTTGGCTTTTCCAGTTTTCTTGTGCCGCGAACTTGAGCTGCAGTTGAGTATTGAATAGATTTTAGAAGGAGCTGCAGGGGAACAGAAGTTTAGTGTTGCTTAAGTGAAGCTGGTTTGCCTTGTTAATAGCACAACAGGTTGTGTACTTGCTTATGATACAGAAGGCTGTGGGTTCTACTCCCACAAGGGGTGGATGCTGCCATACTGAGAATGTTCTCCTTGGTGGAGATACTAACTATGAGTCTGTTATCAGTTTGCCATCCATTTCCTCTTTCAATATTACTAGCTTATTTTTTTAATGTAATATTGGCAATTTATTCCTGATGGGCAACAGACACTTTATTTTTCGATGAAACCATGAAATATAAAGGTATTTGCTAGCAGCAACCTCTTCATTAGTTACAGATTTCTTTAATGTGGAATTATTTAGATGACTTTTACTTCTTCAGAGATTGTGCATATTTACTGATAAGGGACTGTAGAATTGTGCATATTTACTGATAATGGACTGTAGAATTGTGCATATTTACTGATAATGGTGGACTGTAGAATTGTGCATATTTACTGATAATGGTGGACTGTAGAATTGTGCATATTTACTGATAATGGTGGACTGTAGAATTGTGCATATTTACTAATAATGGTGGACTGTGGAAGTCTGAGTAGACTTTTATGATAAATGTTCTGAACTGGGCAGTTTTGCCATTATGGGTGCATGCATTTTGTTTCATTGCTTACTGGAAAAATGTTCAAAACAAATTTAAAACGCCCTCTAACAACTGTACTGTATTGTATAAGGAATATAATTTAGTACAATGAGGAAGGTGTATCAAAGAGCACATGTATGTTTCATATGCAAGGGGCCTATGATTTGAAAACAGCCCAAAATTAATCTTTATCTGCCACTGGCAAAATGTATTTTCTTTGAATGTGGGTTTCAATGCTGTTTCAATGAATGTGAGTTTCAAGGGCAGAGAAGTTTTAATGCTAAGTTTTTATTGTGAGACTGCATTGCTTTGTTTAGCAGATGACTTAGTGTTTGTGCTGCAAAAAAAAAATAAAACTTTCAAATGAAGTCCAACTCATCATAGAAGAAAAGCAGTATGCACATTAGTGTTTATGGTAAATGGAGTGAAATAGCCAAGTAATGATTCATTGGAATGGCTGCAGAGGCTCCATTCAACCATGATTTTGTCAGGGGGGAAGGGCAGCAAACGACTAGCTCAGCTGAACTATACCTCCCAACTGTCCAGATTTTCAAAGAAAGAATAGATTTTTGCTTTTTATTTTTGGTTTGTTCTTCATAAAATTTGTAGTTTTCTGGCAAATCATTTAGGAATTAAGTCACTAAATAATGATACATTGAGTTTCAGACTTCATAACCTTCAGAAAAATGCATGCTAAAGTAAGAACTGTTATTCTATCAACTGTCTCAATTTATACAAGAGCAATTTTTAGTACTGTTTATATGTTCCCCCAATATATTTGGCTTTGTTCAGATTTACTGCATTAACAGGTTGAGAGGTACATGCAAATAAATTGCTTTATAGAATTAGGCATAGCCAACCTCTCAACTGTCCCTGATTTTGGCTCAAAATGTTGCTCTTCCCCCTAATAATCCCTCCGCAAAATAGCAATTTTGGAAGAAAACATGGAGGGTTTACAATTAAGAAATAACTGTAATAATCAAAGTTATAGATTACTTGAAATGCATGTAGATTATTTTATTTTGTCAGCTGCTCAAGTTAGCAGTACTAATATTAAAGTGCCCCTTCTTTGACAGGTTCCCAGTTGTATTGTGTGGCTATTTTATATTTTTGCATCACATTTTTGGTCCATTTTTCATAAAATTGTGTTTTTTGGCAAATTAGTGACAAATCACTAAAGACTGAAGTTAGACAATAATGACAGACATTTGAGTTTCAGATTTTATACCCTTCAGAAAATTTATACTAATGCAAGACCTATTCTATTATCTTTCTAAGTTTATTAGAGCAATATTTAAAAACTGTCCTTATTTTTGGGCCTTTGTCCCACTTCTGTGTATGACTTTGTCCAGATTTCTTGCTCTGAGGTTGAGAGGTATGACAAATGTATCAGGGCCATCACAGTCAGCCAGAGACATTTCAAATTGTGACATACTTGTTGTACCCCACTCCCCCATGTAGTGACTCTAGATGTGTCCAAGCAAGGCAAGGAGAAGTTATGCAGTGTAAATGTGCAGTGTGTGCCCCCATCCAAGGTAGACACAAGTACTACAGTGGCTTTTCATCTGTCATTGATTTTGCAGAACGGTCTGGTTTCTGTCATATTTTTGTACTGTTGATTTATGCTAATTACTCAGATTTATGCTTATTACTCAGAAAGTGCCTGTTGCTCTGTGTTTAAGTAGCAATGCTTTAATGACCATAAGGTAAGCTTGTCTTGAGATCATAAGATGCAAGTAAGCTTTAATAGGCATACTGTTAAAGAATTGCCAACATTGAAAGCCTTTCTGTTGTTGCCATGCAGAGAATACTTGACTAGATAATGTATAAGCCTTGGGTATTAAAGGACAGGATTCCATTATTTTAAAAAGCTCATTACACTTGTTGGAGACTTCCAGTCATCTCTACAGACTTTACCCGTAAACTAAACAGAATGCCAACCATGTGTGGTCCATAACCTGTACAGTAATCCTTTAAGCAATGTATCTTGAGCTTGTTTCTTGTTTGCTTTTCAGTTTTTACTTTGATCATGTTTTCCCCATGAAACAAGTAGATAGTTGTCAGGCGGCAGGTCTTTTTTGGATAAGAAACATTTTTACAAGTGGGGGCATCACAGAGATTTCTACTTTCAGCATGTTACTTGGTACTTTAATAAAGCTGAATATAAATTATAATTAGAACTGCAGTGCGAGGAGAAGTGGTTTGAGTTGAGTGCTTCTTGTTTTTCTTATACTTAATTTTGACTGGCATTCCAGTAATGTATTTAAAAAGTAATTTATTTTTTCATGCCTTACAACCTTTGATTTCCATCTAGATATTAAGTAAGCTGTCATGCAGCCAATGCATTGAAATATTTTTATTCTTCTACACTTATTTTTGTCCTGATTGGACTCTCATAATGATGGTTTGGCACCCAGGGCAGCGTATTTAATTAAAGTTAGTTTTTGTGGTTTTGAGCATAGCTCCTCCCCTTTCTAGTTAGCCACACCCCTTCCCCTTGACCCCACCCATTCAGCTGTCTCCTGCAGCCCCCCCCTTTGATTTGAAGTCACCAGCCGCCACTGCCAATGAAGCCCAAGAAACATCATGAAAAATGAAATGTGTCATCTCGAGAAGGAGACGTCCTTACAAACTAAGACAAAGAATGGCATGAGAACTTTCATGTACAAGATCATGTAGCATTGAGTGAGCACAAAGCAATAGAAGGCCGTGACAATGATAAAATACTTTTGAGTGACATAATATGGTACATTCAAGATTCAATGAACAAAAACTTGTGAAAGTGACTATCAATGAGTGTTCTCACGTGTTCATTCCTAACTTCAAACATCAAACTTATTGCTCGGATTACTCCTCCTTGCTTTCCTGCCGAATCCTGGGAGGAAGAAGAAAATGGGACATGAGCCACGCTGATTCATCATGGACTGCAAAGAAGACTTTACAGGAAAGCGAAGGAAGAAATAATTCCACAGGTAAAGTTCCCTGTAAATGCTGTAATTGTAGCATAAAGGACCCACTGATATCCTGTGCCTTTTTGTCTACGTTATTGAGAGACTCGAGACTATAAATGGCTTGACGGTTAGTGGAAATCAATAGCAATAAATATTGTCCTAACTTTAGAACCACTAACAAAATTCTCGATAGCAATACGGCAAATTTCTATGTTCTATATTTCATTTCAGATACCGGCTATAAACATGTCATCTCAAAAATCTGGAGCTCAAAAACATACAGAAAAACAAAAATGTGATGAGATTAATAAAAAAGGACTGCAAACACTCTTTCAAATTGGCATTAAATGGAAAACAAGAGAAACTGACAAAAATGAAACTTTAGATTTAGAACAAGGTAAGCCAAATGCAGAACTGAAACAAAGGACAGAATCTCATGAAGCCAGTCTGGATTTTCAAAAAACATCAGATCAAGTAAATCCTAATGTGATTCTTGCACAAAAGGTGGATGATGCGAAAGTGGATTTGGAGGATGGAGGATATGAGAGAAAAGGAGATTTGAAGGAACAAGTGAATGTTAGTGATGAAAAGAGAAGTGAAGCAACGAGTACGTCAATGTCTACAGAATCTGGCCATGGTGAAGAAAAGAGTAACATTGGAATTGACATTGGACTTCTTGTAACAGAGGTTCCTGCTCAGCTGAATATAGAAAACTGTGTTATGAAAGGTCTTATTGGCAATCTTAAAACATTTCCCAAAGATATGAATAACCAAGTTTTTTCCAGAAAGCATACTAACATTTTGAAATTTGAATGGTGAGAAACATGTCAGAGATTGGCTTGTCTGGAGTGATGTTAAACACGCATTATATTGTTTTCCCTGCCGATTATTTTGGAACAAACTGTATTGCAACATTAGCTCCACATCCAAGTCTATGCTTGCATCATCAGAAGGATGGTCACCTGCTGGAAAGTGGCAAAAATTATGTTGTTGCATCCCAGAATATGAGAGAAGCAATAGTCATAGGCAATGCTATCTGGCTTGGCGAGAATTAGAAAGATGCCTGTCTTCTGATAAGGGCATTGAAAGTCTCTTAGAGGCATTGATTGCAACAGAATCTGTCAAGTGGTACAACATTATGAAACTAATCATTGATGTTATACTATTCCTTGGAGAACGTGGGCTTGCTTTGCGTGGTAGTTCACAGCACATTGGTGACAAGGACAATGGAAATTTTTTGGGGCTAATAGAGTTGTTGTCTCATTGGGATCCAATTCTAAAAGAACATGTGTTGCAAGTTAAAGAGTCACAAGAAAAGGGGGAATGACTTCAAGTGCATTATCTCTCTGCTGATTCTCAAAATGAGTTAATTGCTAAATGTTCTGAACTTCTGAAACAACACATTTTGCAGGATAGAAAGACTGCAGAGTACTTTGCAGTGATAATTGATTCTACACCTAATGCATCTCATGTTGAGCAGACAACATTCCTGCTACGTTATGTAATTCAAAATGAATCCCAGTTTGAAATTGTAGAAAGATTTCTGAAATTTGTTGACTGCAGTGACAAAACTGGATCTGACATAGCACAGATGATTGTAGATACATTGAATGAACATGATATTCCACTCTCTGATTGCAGAGCACAGGGTTATCACAACGCAGCCAACATGTCAGGAAAATATAAAGGTGCACAAGCAAGAATACTTGAGCAATGTCCAACAGCTATATTTTCTCCATGTGGATGCCACACACTCAATTTGTGCAGAAATGATGCTGCAGAATGTATTCCTGAAACTATAACATACTTTGGAACTATACAAACTGTTTATAACTTGTTTAGCTCTAGTCCACATCAATGGAAAATTTTGCAGAATCGTATTGGCTGTTCTCTTCATGGCATATCTAGCACACGGTGGTCAGACTGTGTTGAAAGTGTAAAGCCCTTTGTAGTCCATCTGCCTGGCATCAAATTAGCATTAGAAGACCTCTTGAAGCTGAACCTAACTGCCAAAACAAGAAGAGAGATTAATGGAGTTTTGTCTTATGTGACTATTCATTTGTGTGATAATGTCTATTGTATGGTACAAAATATCAGTTCCAGTTGATATCTAAAGTTATCCAATCCAGAAATGCAACACTGGATATTAAAGTGTCCAACATAAAAACCTTGATTTCAGAACTGACAGATCTCCGCAACAGTGGAAAAGTATGTGGACTGAAGCTAAGCATGTTGCTTCCAATTTACACATAGAAATTAAACCATCTGGAAGTCGTGGTGACGCAAAACGCAAAAGGAGGTTCCATAGTGAAGATTCCAAATTGTCACAACAACATGAAACAGATGACTCCCCTGAAGAAGCGTATTTCAGAAAGTCTGTTTTCTATGTAATGTTGGATAATGTTATTGGTGGACTCACAGTTAGTTTCAATGCTGCAGTGAACATTTCTGAGAGGTTCAGCTTCCTCTGGGAGTACCTAACAATTTCTGTAGATGAGATGAAAGAAAAATCAAAATCACAGGCAAATCAATATCCTGCTGATATCAGTGAAGATCTTGTAATGGAGATGAGTCATCTGCCAGCTGTTCATTGATCAAATTTTGGAGAGAACCAGCTGAGCCCATTGGAGCTGCTGAATTGCTTGAAAAAGTACAAACTGGAAAGACTCTTTCCAAATATATGCGTCAGTCTACGTATTCTGTTGACAGTTCCTGCCACTGTCGCCTCTGCAGAGTGCTCATTCAGCAAGCTAAAGCTTGTAAAAAAATGTCTAAGATCCACTACGTCACAAGCACGACTAGTAGATTTGGCAAGACTCAGTATTGAGGCTGATCTAGCAAAAAATATTAATTTTGATTATGTAATTCAGAGTTTCACTAGGAAAAAGGCCAGGAAAGCACCTTTGTTCAGCAGACAATAAATGCTATTATAAACGTCTTTTACTATTATAAATATATTACTTTATTATTACATTTATACCTATACATACTTATCTAAATGTATCAATGTAATCTACGATTGTTAGAAATAAATAATAATATACACACTTACATTTGTGTGTAAAATTTTGTATAAGGGCCCACGCACCTTCTTTGTACCAGGGCCCGGATTTTCTCTCAGCGGCCCTGCCTCCAACTCAAGTCTCTTTAGCTCCAGATGCAGTTTTAAGTTCTCTGTGAAAAGGTTGAGCTGTCCATTTCCCGAGAGTTTTACATCTCCATGAACAGTCTGATCATCCTCCTGGTTGCTATTCTCTGATGCAGCTATGACCAAAGCTGCAATCATGTCTGCTTTAGTCAGATTTCCATGCACCAGTCCTTTAGCCTAGCACATCTCAGCCAACTGGCTCCTTGTCAGCTTGCCATACTCCTCTGCTGACATGCTTGCCTGCTCTCCCTGACTAACTAAGCTAACAAAAGAAATAAAACAATTCTGATATGAACTCTAAATGTTCACTGTCTGGCTGATTTACAGTACAAACACCTTGAGTGATCACTGTACACAAGCTACAAGAATTCACTATACACACCACTACAAGTCAATTAATATGTGATGTGGCTATCTCACCACTATCAACCAATTAATATGTGATGTGGCTATCCCACCACTGCCAAACGATTAATATGTGACACCTGCAAATTGGCCCAGTAATCAAGAAGCCTCAATCCCAATCAAGGAGCCTCAATACTAACCACTAACACCAGTGAGGGACGTGCACATTGGGAGGATGGTAGGTACACACACAGTAAAGTACAATTTCCCTTAAGAGCATACAGGGATTACAGTCAGTCTAGGGCTGGTTTCTCCCTCTCTCTCCAGATCCCCAGTAATACACCCCACTGCCACAGCTATAGGAGTAAGATCTCAGCTGAGTGGTCAAGCCAGAACCTCCAGCACCCTCTCTGTCTGATACACACACTTTGAGATTTGATTTATATACAAACACACAGACACTCCTGGGGAAGGCTGGCACAGGTTCACTAGCTATGCCTCCTTCTGCCCAGACTATACGGTAGTACCACCTGCCACCAACCACCCTTATCAGCTACTATAAGGCCCTGACCAAAGGGTACCCAATCTTACTGTGTAATGCTACTATTATCCAAAGGGTAAGTGTGACTAAGACTTGAAGGCTATTTAGGAGTGGCTTGCACAGTATCATAAAATACATATGTAAGTACTCTAACAGCTTATATATGTCTATACAAAATCAGCCACAATTAAAAGGTTTAAATATATTTAACAATAAATAATAAAACACAAGACAATATTCATTAACTCAACACAGTAACAATAGAGTTCAGAATCACAGGAAATATTTTAAAACAACATTGCAGAACGGTCTCACATAAATACAGAAAACATCTAGACTACTCTTGCTATATTCCTATCTATCTCTAAGAGATACTATGCCCTAAAATTCTTACTTACAGAGCCAGGCAGATATAGATGAGAAGTGTTGAAGAGATATTTACAGTTCCAGAACATAATACAAAATGCACTGACTTTCTCTCTGAGATAGTTCTTAAATTAATAATATACATTACTGCTGGGTTAGCTAGATGACATCATTATTTGACACTTGCATCTAGTTCCCAGGCTACACAGATACCAACAGAATTTAACATGTCTCTATGAAAAATCCTTATCTCTTAGAAGCTTGCCTGATACTGGAAGTCGTAAAACAATAACCTTGGAAACCTGTAATTACCTCTGTTTCAAACAATAGAAAGAATTTCCAGTTGCAGACATTCTGTCTTCTGGTTCTGAAAAACACACTCGTAAAATTCTTTATTTATTTTCTCAGAGTTTGCAAGTTAACTCTGTACATTCTTGCCTTTACCATCAGTACATACATTTACACAGGAATGCAGTTTATACACATTTCTGCTCTTTTCCAACAGGGTACACTGTGGTTACAGTCTTGAAGCTCAGCACATAACATATAGTTTAATCATAACATACAGTTCTCTTACACTTGTAAAACCAGCCTGTGGATCATATTAATATTTACAGATGACATAGAATTATTTACAAACTTCTAGCTGGCTGGCTGGCAGCCTTCACAATCCCCCCCCCCCCCCCACAAACTCAAGCTAGTTTTTCAAGTGACCCTTGAGAAATGTTGCTTGAGAGGATTGAGCCTATCTGGGAATACCTTACACAATTCCTTGTCTTGACAGCCTATCTGTGTTGGCATTGCTAATCCCACTGCTGTGCTGCACTGTCATATCATATGCTTGCAAATCTAGGCTCCACCTTAGCAACTTGGCATTTTGCTGGTTGGCTCGATGTAACCATGTTAGGGGATTGTGATCTGTAACTACAGTGAATTTTCTTCCATACAGATAAGGGTGATGTTTCTGCAGTGCCCACACTATGGCTAGACATTCCTTTTCTATAAGACAATATTCATTAACTCAACACAGTGACAACAGAGTTCAGAATCACAGGAAATATTTTAAAGCAACATTGCAGAATGGTCTCACATAAATAAGAAAACATCTAGACTACTCTTGCTATATTCCTATTTATCTCTAAGAGATACTATTCTACAGCTGCATAGCATCCCTCCCTAAGTTGTAGCCTATGACCAAGATAAACCACTGGGTGCTCTTCTCCCTCTGAAAAAAATCTGGCTAAGTACAACCCCCACCCCATGGTTCGAAGCATCCACCTGCAAAACACATTCTTTGCTGTAATCTGGACTGGCTAACTCAGGGGTCCTTCCAAAGCTCTTTAAGCTTCTGAAATGCCTACTCACATCCTGAGGTCCACACTGTAATGCCCGTGCACTGGCCCAGCAATCAAGGAGCCTCAGTCCTCACCACTAGCACCAGTGAGAGTTGTCCACGTTGGGAGGATAACAAGTACACACACAGTAAAGTACAATTTCCCTTAAGAGCTCACAGAGATCACAGTCATCTGGGGCTGGTTTCTCCCTTTCTCTCCAGATCTCCAATAAGACTCCCCACTAGCACAGCTATAGGGTTCAGATCTCGGCCCGAGTAGCTAAGCCAAAACCTCCAGTACCTTCTCTGTCCAGCCAGTGCTTCGTGTCCCTGCCCAAGTAGCTGACACACACACACACTTTGGTATTTGATTCATATACAAACACACAGACACTCCTGGGGAAGGCTGGAACAGATTCACTAGCTATGCCCCCTTCCGCCCAGGCTATAAGGTAGTAATCCACTACCACCAACTACTCTTATCAGTTACTATAAGGTCTTTAGCAAAGGGTGTCAAATGCTACTGTGTAATGTTGCTATTATCCAAATAGTAAGTGTAATGAGCAGCAAGGCTATTGGAGTGGCTTATACAGTATCACCGAATGCATGCAAGTACTTTAAGAGCTTAAATTATCTCTACACAAAACAGCCACAGTTCAAAGGTTTAAACATATTTAGTAACAAATAATAAAACACAAGACAATACTCATTAATTCAACACAATGACATTAGAGAGCTCAGAAACCACAGGAAATACTTTAAAACAACATTGTAGGATAGTCTCACATAAATATAGAAAACAGCTAGACTAATCTTACTATTTCTATCTATCTCTAAGAGAAATCACTGTTCTAAATATCTTACATTGCAAGCAAATATAGATGAGAAGTGCTGGTAAGTTGGCTTCAGAACAAAATATAAAATGCAATCTCTTTCTCTCTGAGATAGTCTTAAATTGATAATACACATTACTGCTGTGCCATTTCAGATTACATCATGCTTGTCATCTCTACTTAAGTTCACATGCTCACAGAACTTAAAATTTAACATTTCTTTGATCTTGCAGCTGCCAGGAAGCCACAGGAATAAAAGACACTTTACACATGAAACTTATTAATTATCTCTGTCTTAGGACAATAGAAAGAATTTCCAGCTGCAGACACCCTGTCTCCAAGCTTCAGATCATACACAGTGGTAAAATTCTTTACTTATCAGTTTTTTTCTAGCAGGGTGTAGTGGTTACATTTTTGAAGTTCAGCACATAATGCAGTTTTCTTACATTTGTCAAACAAACATGTGGATCATATTAATATTTACAATGACATAGGATTATTTACAAAATTCTATGTACCTGGGCTGGCAGCCCCTCAGTTTATCACACCCCCAGAGAACTCAAGCTAGTTTTTCAAGTGTCGCTTGAGAAATGTTGTTTGAGAGGGTTGAGTCTATCTGGGTATACCTTACCCCATTCCCTGTCTTGAGAGCCCATCTGTGTTGGCATTGCTAATCCCACTGCGGTGCTGCACTGACTTATCATATGCTTGGAACCCTAGCCTCCACCTTAGCAACTTAGCATTTTGCTGGCTGGCTCGATGTAATCATGTTAGGTGATTGTGATCTGTACCTACAGTGAATTTCCTTCCATACAGATAAGGCTGAAGTTTCAGCAGTGCCCACACTATGGCTAGACATTCTGTTTCTACAGCTGTATAGCATTCCTCCTTGGGTCGAAACTCATGACTGAGATAAACCACTGGGTGCTCTTCTCCCTCTGATGAAATCTAGCTAAGTATAGCCCCTGCCCCATGGCTTGAAGCATCCACCTGCACAAAAACTTCTATGGTGTAGTCTGCACTGACTAACACAAGGGGTCCTCCCAAAGCTTCTTTAAGCCTCTGGAATGCCTGCTCACATGCAGTGGTCCACACTACCTTATCAGACCTGTTTATCCTTGTCAGGTCTTTGAGGAGAGCAGCTATGGTAATATAACTGGGGATGAACTTTCTGTAGTACCCTGCTGTCCCTAAAATGCCCTCACCTGATTTTTGGTAACAGGTGCAGGCTATGCTTAAATGGCTTCCACTTTGGTAGGTTCTGGCCTGATCTCACCACTCCCCACTCTATGTCCCAGGTAGGAGACCTTTGCCATACCCATCTGACATTTGCTGGGCTTAATGGTCAACCCTGCCCTCTGTAGTTTTCCCAGCACCTCCCTGACATGCTGAAGGTGCTCTTGCCAGGAATGGCTGTAGATGGCAATATCATCTAGGTAAGCAAGGGAAAAATCTCCTGCTCCTGCTAGGATATGACCTACCAGCCTCTGGAAAGTCACTGGGGCATTTTTCATCCCAAAGGCCATCTTTGTGAACTCATACAAGCCAAAAGGAATCACAAAGGCTGACCTCTCTCTAGCACTGGGTGACAAGGACACCTGCCAGTACCTCTTAGTAAGATCAATGGTGGTAAGATATTTAGCCCCACCCAGCTACTCTAGGGCTTCATCTGTCCTAGGTATGGGGTAAACATCTGACTCTGTGTGACTGTTTACTTTCATGTAGTCCACAGAGAACCTGGTGCTGCCATTCTTCTTTGGTATCAGCACCACTTGGGAGGCCAAGGGACTGCTTGACTCCTGAATTACCCCTAGTTCCAACATTTCCTGTACCTCCTCCCTCAGAGTCTGTTTAACTCTCTCAGGCACCCTATAAGGGGCCTGCCTAATAGGCCTTTGGGGTCCTGTATCCACCTGGTGCTGCACCAGGTGGGTGCACATTGCTTTCCCAGTGAGCATGTCCCCAAACTCCTGTAATACTATTCGGATTTCTCAAACCTGGGTAGGAGATACCTGCTGGGAAATTGCACCCCTTCCACTGAGGTGTCAGTCCAAGCCTCGCTGAGGAGATGAGTCACCAGACCTCCCTCAGACTTCTCCTGCAATCCACTGCAAATACTCAGCACAAGGGCCTCCCTATCATGGTAAGGTTTCATCATGTTAACATGGTACAGTTTGTGCCCCTGCCTCCTGCCTAGCAGTTCTACCATGTAGTTAACATCACTGACCTTCCTTACCACCTTTTAGGGTGCCTCCCAAGCTGCCTGCAGCTTCTTGTATCTGACAGGAATGAGAACCATTATCTGCTGCCCTACAGCATACTGTCTAGCTCGAGCGTTCCTGTCATACCAGACCTTTTTCTGCTGTTGTGCTTCTGCCAGGTTCTCCTGGGCCAAACCCATGAGTTCCCTGAGCCTTGTCCTGAGGTTTGGGAAATATGCCACAACAGAATCCTGGTGAGATTCACACTCCCCCTCCCACTCATCACAGATTAACTCTAGAAGTCCCCTCACCCTATGCCCATACAGCAACTCAAAGAGTGAAAAACCTGTGGATTCCTGGGGAACCTCTCTGTAAGCACACAACAGATGGGGCAAATATTTGTCCTACTCCCTCTTAAACTGGTCTGCAAATGGCCATAGCATGGACTTGAGTGTAGAGTTTAACCTCTCTACAAGACCATTAGTTTGGGGATGGTAGGGGGTAGTCTTGAGGTGCATCACCCCACAGTACTTCCACAGACAAGCCAGCAGGTCTGACATGAATTTGGCACCTCTGTCAGTCAGTATTTCTTTTGGGAAACCTACCCTGCTAAAAATCTCTAACAAAGTATTTGCCACCTTTTCATCCTCAATGGAGGACAAAGCCATTGCCTCAGGGTATCTTGTAACATAATCTACTACCACTAGGATATACTTTTTCCCTGTGGAGCTTGGGGTACTCAGAGACTGCACAATATCCATATATACCCTCTGAAATGGCTCCTCAAGTACAGGCAAAGGTGTCAAAAGAGCTTTCACCTTGTCTCCTGCCTTGCCTGCCTTTTGGCACTGATCACAGGTCCTGTGGTACCCTGTTACATCTCTGGAAATCCCAGGCCAATAAAAGGTCTGCATAATACATATTTTTGTACATGTTATGCCCATATGACCTGCAATGGGAATATCATGGGCCATGGCTAGAAGTGCCAGATGGTAGTCTGTAGGCTTTACCAACTGCTGTATTTTCTCACCTTCTAGCCCTCCCTCATGTGTCCACTATCTATACAGTAACCCTTTGTCCCAGTATACAGATTCCCCCTTTCCTTGAGAATTAGGTGCCTCACTAGCTACTGCTCTCAAGCCTTGTAATGTAGGGTCCGAGAGGTGAGCCTGTCTCAACTACCTCTTAGTAACCCTTCCCAGCTCCCCTTCCATGGGAAGTCTGGCACCCTCTGACAGTGATGCCTCACTGTCAGCCTGGGTACTACTACTCACCTCCGCCCTTGCAGGCACTCTATCCAAGGGAGCATCAGTACCCTCAAGCAGCTGTAGCTCACCTTCTGTCCCACTGTTACAGGGTAGCTCCCTCCTTGAACTAACCACCTCACCAATCCTGTCTGCAAGTGTGCAGTCTGTCTGGGTCTCCCCCAGGCTACCAGACCCACATGCTTGTCTCCAAGCCTGACTGAGTGTAACTGCATGAACACACGGTACTGCATTATCAAAATCATTCCCTGTCAGGCCATCTGCATGGATATCCTCAAACATACCTACTTGCTTGCTTCCTTTTCCACCCTCCCAGCCAAAGGCATTTAGAATGGGGTCCCTCCTAAAGCTCTGACTGCAGTAGACTGCCCAGGCAAGTAGTGCTACTCTGTAACCATTGCAGGCTTCACAATGGTTATGTCAGAGGCTGTATCACTCTTAGCAATGGTCTCTTTGCCATTCACTAAGATAGGATGTAATCTCTTGTGGTAGTTTGGTACCCTTGTTGTCTCAAGACAACCTACTGTTGGGATTTTGTCATTCCCACTTACTGGCTCCCTCACTTTTTGTTTCCCACCTTGCCTTCATGGACATCTATATGCTACATGCCCTACTGGTTGCATTAAAAACATTAAACCCTAGGTGCTGGATGTATACCAGGACTAGTGGCTTCCCCTGCTACTGGCAGACTCTGTTGGGGCAGTCTGGGCTGCCCACCATGGGTTCTCTTAGACCCATGAGCAGCACTAGGTGTCCCTTTCCTGTGCAGGGATACCATGCTTGCTAGGTACATGTCTCCCTTCTTCCCCAACTCATCTGCAGTACAGCATTGTCTATCAGCTAACCAGATCCTCATGTCTTCAGGCAAAGTGCTAAGGGCTTGTTCCCTCACCAAAGGCTCTGCCAGCCCTTCAGGAGTGGTGACCTGACACCCACTGACCCACCTATGAAAATAAGTGCTTAGTTCAGCAACATATTCACACACACTTTCATGTGCCTTGCATCTATGCTCACAAAATGTTTTCCAATACATTTCATGTGTTAGCTTAAAAAATTCTAGAAAACTATTTTTTTACAGCATTATAATTTAAAAAGGCAACATCAGACAGTTTGGAAAGTACATTTACAGCTTTAGTATGGCTTAAGGAGGTCAGGAACACTACCCAGAGCCTTTGGTCAACATCATACTGTTTACATACCCTCACAAACATTTGAATGAAGCTATCAAAATTATCCCCCTCTGTAAACTGTGGAAGAAATTTACTGACCTTTGTTGCTTCTGGGGTTTGGATACTCCCTTCTCGGTTACCTCCATGACTCTGATGAAGAGTCAGCATCTCCTTTTCATGTTGCTTCTGCATCTCTTTCTCCTCAGCTCAGGCATAGCAGTTTCTCATTCTCCTCAGTCTCCAGACATCTCAGTTTCTCTGCTGCTTCTATCTCCAAATGCTTGGCCTCCAACTCAAGTCTGTTTAGCTCCAGATGGATTTTTAAGTCCTCTGTATAAAGGTTGAGCTGTCCATTATCTGAGAGTTGTACATCTCCATGGCCAGTCTGATCATCTTCTTGGTTTCTATTCTCAGATGCAGCTGTGACCAAAGCTGCAATCATGTCTGTCTCAGTCAGGTTTCCATTCACCAGTCCTTTAGCCTGGTGCATCTCAGCCAACTGGCTCCTTGTCAGCTTGCCATACTCCTCTGCTGACATGCTTGCCTGCTCTCCCTGACTAACTAAGCTAACAAAAGAAATAAAACAATTGTGATCTGAACTCTGAATATTCACTGTGGCTGATTTAGAGTACAAAAACACATTCAGTGATCACTGCACACAAGCTACAGAAATTCACTATCCACACCACTACAAGCCAATTAATATGTGATATGGCTAACACACCACTATCAACCAATTAATATTTGATGTGGATATCCCACCACTGCCAAACACTTAATATGTGACATCCATGCACTGGCCCAGTAATCAAGGAGCCTGAATTCTCACCACTAGCACCAGTGAGGGGCACCCACATTGGGAGGATAACAAGTACACACACATTAAAGTACAATTTCCCTTAAGAGCACACAGAGATCACAGTCATTCTGGGGCTGGTTTCTCCATTTCTCTCTAGATCCCCAATAAGACTCCCCCACTGGCACAGCTATAGGGTTCAGATCTCAGCCGAGTAGTCAAGCCAAAACCTCCAGTACCCTCTCTGTGCAACCAGTGCTAAGTGTCCTTGCCAAAGTAGCTGACACACACACACTTTGGGATTTGATTCATATACAAACACACAGACACTCCTGGGGAAGGCTGGCACAGGTTCTCTAGCTATGTCCCTTCTGTCCAGGCTATAAGGTAGCAATCAATTGCCACCAACTACTCTTATCAGCTACTATAAAGGCCCTTACCAAAGGGTGTCCAATTCTACTGTGTAATGTTACTGTTATCAAAATAGTAAGTGTGACAAACAGCAAGGCTATTGCAGTGGCTTATACAGTATCACCAAATACATGCAAGTACTCTAAGAGTTTACATTATCTCTACACAAAATAGCCACAGTTTAAAGGTTTAAAATATTTAATAATAAATAACAAAATACAAGACAATACTCATTAATTCAACTCAATGATATTAGAGAGTTCAGAAACCACAGGAAATACTTTAAAACAACATTGTAGGATAGTCTCACATAAATATAGAAAACAGCTAGACTAAACTTACTACTTATATTTATCGCTAAGAGAAATCACTGTTCTAAATATCTTACAGAGCAAGCAAATATAGATGAGAAGTTCTGGTGAGTTGTTGGCAGCTTCAGAACAATATACAAAATGCAATCGGTTTCTCTCTGAGACAGTCTTGAATTGATAAGACACATTACTGCTAAGTCATTTCAGATTACATCATTCTTGTCACCTCTACTTAAGTTTCCAGGCTCACAGAACTTAAAATGTAACATTTATTTGATCTTGCAGCTGCCAGGAAGCCACAGCAATAAAAGACACTTTACATGTGAAACCTAGTAATTATCTCTGTCTTAGGACAATAGAAAGGATTTAAAGCTGCAGACATCCTGTCTCCGAGCTTGATATCACACAAAGTTGTAAAAGGTTTACCTTTACAACAGTGAAACACACTGGTGCGATTGCTCATATGAGTGAATCTTAACCACGAAAATCAAAACAGCTTCTGTTTTCAATGTTCGAAAATCAGCAAATCGAAAAGCAGATTCAATGATTTTCGAACATAAATGTTAAAAACAAAATGCAATAAAGTGTAAAGCAGGGGGACAAGCCCCCTGCACCCCCACACCTCCCTACTTTAATAGTCTAACTCCGAGATCACACTACAGTGGGGAAAGGGACCATTTTCCGATCCCCACTATAGTGCAATCCACCCCAAAATGCCAAATCTGCAATGAGCTAATGTCACTGTGCATTCACTCATTGCACATTTAAACCTTTTTGCGTTCGACGTATGCAAACTTTGAAAACGTCATTTCACACATCTGCTGTTCACCCATGTGCAAACTGCACACATGAAGGTAAACCTTGTAAAATTCTCTACTTAGCTTTCTTCCAGCATGGTGCACTGTGGTTACATTTTTGAAGTTTAGCACATAACACAGTTTTCTTACATTTGTCAAACAAGCCTGTGGATCATATTAATATTTAGAATGACATAGAATTATTTACAAAATTCTATCTAGCTGGGCTGGCAGCCCCTCAGTTTATCACACACACTACCTTGTCTGGTCTGTTTCTCCTTGGTCAGGTCTGTGAGGGGAGCAGCTATGGTGCTGTCCTTAAGAATTCCCTCACCTGCTTTTTGGTACAGGCCATGCCTGAATGGCTCCACTTTGGCTGGTTCTGGCCTGATCTTACCACTCCCCACTCTATGTCCCAGGTAGAAGACCTTTGCCATACCGACCTGACATTTGCTGGGCTTAATGGTCAACCATGCCCTCTGTATTCTGCCCAGCACCTCCCTGACATGCTGAAGGTGCTCTTGCCAGGAATGGCTGTAAATGACAATATCATTTAGGTAAGCAAGGGCAAAATCCCCTGCTCCTGCTAAGATATGATCTACCAGCCTCTGGAAAGTCACTGGGGCATTTTTCATCCCAAAGGGCATCTTTGTGAACTCATACAAGCCAAAAGGAGTCACAAAGGCTGACCTCTCTAGCACTGGGAGTCAAGGGCACCTGCCAGTAACCTTTGATAAGATCAGTGGTGATAAGATATTTAGCCCCATCCAGATGCTGTAGGGCTTCCTCTGTGCTAGGCATGAGGTAATCTTCTGACTCTCTATGACTATTTAATTTCCTGTACTCCACACAGAACCTGGTGCTGCCAACCTTCTTTGGTAAAAGCACCACTGGGGAGGCCCAGGGACTGCTGGACTCTTGAATTACCCCTAGTTCCAACATTTCCTGTATCTCCTCCCTCAGAGTCTGTTTGACTCACTCAGTCACCCTATAAGGGACCTGCCTAATAGGCCTTTGGGGTCCTGTATCCACATGGTGCTGCACCAGGTGTGTGCACCCTGGTTTCCCAGTGAACATGTCCCCAAATTCCTGTAACACTGAGCAGAATTCTCGAACCTGGGTAGGAGATACCTGCTGGGACATTGCTACCCCTTCCACTGAGGCATCAATCCGAGCCTCACTGAGGAGATCAGTCATCAGATCTCCCTCAGACTCCTCCTGCAATCCACTGCAAATACTCAGCACAAGGGCCACTCTATTATGGTAAGGTTTCATCATGTTAACATGGTACAATTTGTGCTCATGCCTCTTGCCTAGCAATTCCACCATGTAGTTAACATCACTGACCTTCCTTACCACCTTGTAGGGCCCCTCCCAAGCTGCCTGCAGCTTGTTGGTTTCACAGGAATAAGAACCCTTACCTACAGCCCTACAGCATACTCTCTAGCATGAGCATTCCTGTCATACCAGACCTTTTTCTGCTGTTGGGCCTCTGCCAGGTTCCGCTAGGCCAAGCCCATGAGTTCCCTCAGCCTTGTCCTGAGGTTTAGGACATATGCCATAACACACTCCTTGGGAGATTCACACTAATCTTCCCACTCATCTTGAATTAAATCTAGAGGCCCCCTCACCCTATGCCCATACAACAACTCAAAGGGTGAAAAAACTGTGGATTCCTGGAGAAACTCTCTGTAACCAAACAACAGATGGGGCAAATAATTCTCCCACTCCCTCTTAAACTGGTCTACAAATGCCCATAGCATCATCTTGAGTGTAACCTCTCAACAAGACCATTAGTCTGGGGATGGTAGGGCATGGTCTTTAGGTACTTCACCCCACAGTACTTCCACAGACAAGCCAGCAGGTCTGACCTGAAATTGGCACCTCTGTCAGTCAGTATTGTTTTTGGGAAACCTACCCTGCTGAAAATCTCTAACAAAACATTTGCCACCTTTTCTACCTCAATAGAGGACAGAGCCACTGCCTCAGGGTATCTCATAGCATAATCTACTACCACTAGAATATACTTTTTCCCTGTGGAACTTGAGGTACTCAGAGGCCCAACAATATCCATAGCTACCCTGTGAAATGGCAACCTCAATCACAGGCAAATGCATCAAAGGAGTGTTCACCTTGTCTCCTGCCTTGCCTACCTTTTGGCACTGCTCACAGGTCCTGCAGTACCCTGTTATATCTCTGGAAATCCCAGGCCAATAGAATTTCTGATAATACGTCTCTTTGTATGTTTTATGCCCATATGACTTGCAAAGGGAATATCGTGGGCTATGGCTAGAAGTGACAGATGGTAGGCTCTAGGCACTACCAACTGTTGTATTCTCTCACCCTGTAGCCCTCCCTCAGGTGTCCACTCTCTATACAGTAACCCTTTGTCCCAGTATACAGATTCCCCCTTCCCTTGAGAATCAGGTGCCTTGCTAGCTGCCTCTCTCAGGTCTTGTAATGTAGGGTCTGAGAGCTGAGCTTGTCTCAACTCTCTCTTTGTAACCCTTCCCAGCTCCCCTTCTACAGGAAGTCTGGCATCCTCTGACAGTGGTGCCATACTGTCAGCCTGGATACTACTATTCACCTCTGCCCTTGCAGTCACTCTGTCCAGGGGAATATCAGTACCCACAAGCAGCTGTGGCTCACCTTCAGTCTCACTGTTACAGGGTAGCTCCCTCACTGAAGTAACCACCTCACCAGTCCTGGCTGCAAGTATGTGGTTTGTCTGGGTCTCCCCCAGATGATCAGACCCACATGCTTCTCTCCAAGCCTGACTGCATGTAACTGCATGAAAACATGGCACTGCATTATCAAAATCCTTCCCTATCAGGACATCTGTAGGATGGTAGTTTGGTACCCTTGTTGTCACAAGACAATCTACTGTTGGCATTTTGTCATTCCCACTTACTGGTTCTCCCACCTTTTGTTCCCCACCTTGCCTCTGTGGATATCTATATGCTACATGACCCCACTGGTTGCATTTAAAACATTTAACCCTAGGTCCTGGATGTGTACCTGGACTAGTGGCTTCCTCTGCTACTGGAAGATTCTGTTGGGGCAGTCAGGGCTGCCCAACATGGGTTCCCTTAGACACATGAGTAGCACTGGGCATCCCTTTCCTGTGCAGGGATGCCCTGCTTGCTAGATATAGGTCTCCCTTCTTCCCCAACTCATCTATAGTAAGCCATTGTCTATCAGCTAACCAGATTCTCATGTCATCAGACAAAGTGCTAAGGGCTTGTTCCCTCACCAAAAGGTCTGCCAGCCCTTCAAAAGTGGTGACTTGACATCCACTCCCCCACCTATGTAAATAAGTGCTTAGTTCAGCAACATATTCACACACACACACTTTCATCTCCCTTGCGTCTATCCTCACAAAAATGTTCCTATAAGCTTCAGGTGTTCGCTTAACAAATTCTAGCAAACGATTCTTTACAACATTATAATTTTAAAAAAAATCATTATTAGATAATTTGGACAGAACAGTTACAGCTTTACTATGGAGTAAGGGGGTCAGGAGCCATACCCAGAGCCCTTGGCCAACATTATACTGTTTACATACCCTCTCAAACATATGAATGAAACTATCAAAATTATCCCCATCTGCAAATTGTGTAAGGAATTTACTGACCTTTGTTGCTTCTGGTGTTTCGTTACTCCCTTCCCCATTACCTCCATGACTCTGGCGAAGAGTCAGCATCTCCTTTTCATGTTGCCTCTGCCTCTCCTTCTCCTCAGCCTCCAAATGTCTCAGTCTCTCTGCTGCTTCCATTGCCAAATGTTTGGCCTCCAACTCAAGTCTCTTTAGCTCCAGACGGATATTTAAGTCCTCTGTAGAAGGTTGAGCTGTCCATTTCCTGAGAGTTGTGCATCTCCTCAGCCAGACTGATCATCCTCCTAGGTGCTATTCTCTGATGCAACTGTGACCAAAGCTGTAGTCATGTCTGCTACAATCAGGTTTCCATGCACCAGTCCTTTAGCCTGGCGCATCTCAGCCAAGTGGCTCCTTGTCAGCTTACCATACTCCTCTGCTGACATGTTTGCCTGCTCTCCCTGACTAACTAAACTAAGAAAAGAAATAAAACAATTGTGATATGACCTCTGAATGTTCACTGTTTGGCTGATTTAGAGTACAAACGCCTTCAGTGATCACTGTACACAAGCTACAGGAATTCACTATCCATACCACTACAAGTCAATTAATATGTGATGTGGCTATCTCACCACTATTAACCAATTGATATGTGATGTGGCTATCCCACCACTGCCAAACAATTAATATGTGACGCCCATGCACTAGACCAGTAATCAAGGATCCTCAATCCTCACCATTAACATGTGCACATTGGGAGGATGATAGGTACACACACAGTAAAGTACAAGTTCCCTTAAGAGCACACAGTGATCACAGTCAGTCTGGGGCTGGTTTCTCCCTCTCTCTCCAGATCCCCAATAAGACTCCCCACTGGCACAGCTATAGGGTTAAGATCTCAGCCGAGTGATCAAACCAAAACTTCCAGCACCCCCTCTGTCCAACCAGTGCTTCATGTCCCTGCCAAGTAGCTGACACACACACACTTTGAGATCTGATTTATACACAAACACACAGACACTCCTGGGGAGGGCTGGCACAGGTTCACTAGCTATGCCTCCTTCTGCCCAGAGTATACGGAAGTACCATCTGCCACCAACTACCCTTATCAGCTACTATAAGGCCCTTACCAAAGGGTGCCCAATCTTACTGTGTAATGTTACTATTATCCAACTGGTAAGTGTGACTAAGACTTGAAGGCTATTTTAGGAGTTACTTGTACAGTATCACCAAATACATATGCAAGTATACCAAGAGCTTGTATATGTCTATACAAAACCAGTCACAATTAAAAGGTTTAAATATATTTATTAATAAATAATAAAAGCACAAAACAATATTCATTAACTCAACACAGTGACAATAGAGTTCAGAATCACAGGAAATATTTTAAAACAACATTGCAGAACAATCTCACATAAATACAGAAAACATCTAGACTACTCTTGCTATATTCCTATCTATCTCTAAGAGATACTATGCCCTAAATGTCTTACAGAGTCAGGCAGCTATAGATGAGAAGTGCTGAAGAGATGTTTACAGATCCAGAACAAAATACAAAATGCACTGACTTTCTCTCTGAGATAGTTCTCAAATTAATAAAACACATTACTGCTGGGTTAGCTAGATGAAATCACTATTTGACACTTGCATCTAGTTTCCATGCTAAACAGATACCAACAGAATTTAACATGTCTCTATGAAAAATCCTTATCTCGTAGAAGCTTACCTGAAACTGGAAGTCATAAAACAATTACCTTAGAAACCTGTAATTACCTCTGTTTCAAACAATAGAAAGAATTTCCAGCTGCAGACATTCTGTTTTCTAGTTCTGGTAAACACATTACTACAATTCTTTATTTACTTTCTGAGTTTGCAAGTTAACTCTGTATATTCCAGCCTTTACCATCAACACATACATTTACATACGCATGTAGTTTATACACATTTCTGCTCTTTTCCAGCAGGGTGCACTGTGGTTACAATCTTGAAGCTCAGCACATAACATATAATTTAATCATAACCTACAGTTCTCTTACATTAGTAAAACAAGCCAGTGGATCATATTAATATTTACAAATCACAGGATTATTTACAAAATTCTAGATAGCTGGCTGGTAGCCTTCACAGTGCACATGAAAGATTTTATCCCAAGTCTGGATTTGAACTCACACCAATGACCCTACAAAACACAATAAGGGTGTCTTCTTCCTCTTTGCCTCAGAAACAGTTTTGCTGCAGGAATGAAAATAATTGTGCATACAAATACAAAATCATCCACAGTATTTACAAGACATATGGCACTTGCACACTTCTAAGTTGTTTGTATATGTGCTAATTTCAGATGTAGTGCAATGAGTGGTCACACAACAATTTATAACTATTGGGAGAAATGCAGCTTTGTCTTATCTTTGTATGGTGTTCATTCTTCTCTTATGTGAGCAACAATCTAAGACATGCAGTCTGTTAGACATTTTGCATCATTCTGCTTAAAATGTACGAGAATATTAAATGTCAATAGCATACAGTTTTCAACAAAGGCAGAGGAGTTTGGATATTACTGAATAGAAACTGAAAAATGTGTGCTGCTTATTTACATTTAAAACCTTGATACAATTATTTTTACACTTTAAGTGTAACCTGGATGACATACCCACTGCAGGTAAAGTAGTTTGAATGGTTGTGTATTTCTTCTCCCCCACATTAACCATTCACAGTTGCAATCTATTAGCAACAAATGCTGAGGTAGTGCCCACACTATGTTTACATCTGCCACACGAATCTAAAAGTTTGGGATTCAGCAATTCTAATGAGTTCTCACCTCATTTGCATTTTCTCTGTGCTCAGAGGCATGAGTCTACACCATAACAAGGTAACCTTGTAGCTAGGGAACTTGAAGGTGTATTTATAGAACACAGAGGATTGACTTTCCTTTAGATTCGTCTGCACAGAAAGCTTCTCGTGTTGCTAAGGTGTGCTTGTATTTCTCAGGTACATGCCAGATTTGTTCACATGTTATGAAGACAAATGTTATATTTATGCATTAGGTGATTAAACTGTTATCTGTATACACTTCTTATACTTCACTCTTGGCACAAGCATTTTTGCCATGCATTGGCTTTCACAGATAGACAGCCTTATTAACTGATATTACAAGTGCTTTTGTTAAAACTGGTTACCTTACAGCCTTTTCTATCTTATTGCATATTTTGAAGTACTATATTGTCAATCACACATGGGTGTAATGCTTTTAAGATGGCCCATTGTCACCACTAGGGGAATGGGCATAGTGAGAGGTGCTTAGCAATAGTATACAATTTATTTTTGTGCTGTGCACATGTACACATTTTGTGAAAATTGTGTGGAAAGCATTCCTAGCAGGCAAATTATGTGTTATCCATTGTATTATACAAACTGTCATTTTCCTGTTGTTTGGGGGTGAGGGAGCCAAGTACTATTTGTGTGTTTCCACATCATGAGCTGTGTTTCAGAGTTTTGCTCTTGTATAGTCCTGGTATTTCCATGGGTGTATAGTGTAATCAGTGGCATGTTGCAGCATAGCATTCAGGAATTGGTGTAGAATCCTGGGTGCTGATGCCTGTGATATTCCCAGACTATGCCCTGTTGGCCTCTGAAAGGTTCCAGTAAATAAAACTGTAACTGCTACACATACCTTATTCTCCACAGTTATTGGCTCCCCTTGATTTGCCCTTGCTCTCAGTTATGGACAAAAGATGCTGCAGAGTTCCTTCACTGTGTCTCTATCTACCCTGTAGTACTGCACAATTTCCACATCATGCAGACTGTGGCAAGATAACTGGGGTCTAAATATCCTTCTCCTTCTTACCTTTGGCCTATTTTCAGCAGCAGCAGCATAGATTTGTGCCTGTTGCACATACATATGTATAACAGCAACTGCAGCCCCTAACATTGTTTACATGTAGAGTACCTTCCATGGCTATATTCCAATAGGTTTTGGAATTCGCAGGGAAAACCTACACTGAGACTACAATTGCTTTATAGCTTGTTGAATAGTTTCTCTATCTTGATCTGGTTGATTAGCATACAATTCAGCTGTTTATGCTGTAATTAGCATGCCACAATGTTTACCATGTTTGCACAGCTCAACACAACATGTAGAACTGCTTACTGAATACAAAACTGTGCAATATCATGTGCACATTGCTCCATGACATGCACACGGTTTTAGTAAACCATGTAGGGTTTCTTGAATCTGGACCTCAGAGTCGAAAAAACTTTTTTTCTACCCCATTTATACTCATATATAGCTTTCATTTAAATCAATAGATTACTTTTCTGTAGAGGCATGAACTAAAACAGTCAGATTATCCCAATAACAAACCAAAATAAATAAATCTGTAAATAAATAAATAAATAAATAAAAGCAGTTAAGCAGAGTTGCCATTTACAAAGTTCATAGGCTAGTCCCTATGTAAGGTTGTAAAGAATAGAAAACTTTTAAGGCATGGAGACTTATTTTCACTAACCTCACTTTTATAATTCACATCACTACAATATAGCAGTTTATTGATTTAAATTAAGGCTATTTACAAGTTTGAATGGGGTATAAGAAAAAGTGTTAAAAAAGATAAGAATATTAGCATATGTAAGTGACTTGGCAATGTCTGTGAGTGACAAAATAAATATATGAATAGTAATTAGAACAGTTAAAGAATACTTGCAAAAAATCAGGGATAATTTCAACAAAATTGGATGTAAAATGCATGTTTCTGACTGAATGCAGTAGGATGAACAAGAATGTTGTCAGGAAGAAAAATGCAATAAAGCAATATTTGGTGGTAAAGTTTTTTTTCTAAGTGCCTGTTCCTAGAGTGCCATCCTACATGAACCTATCCAGTTCATTCCCCCATCTTGAGCATTTTCTGATGAGGATAAGCTCTAACTGGGGAAATTATCATGCAGGCAACCATGGAGGTTGTTTGTGCACACACTGGAAACCTGGAAATAAAGGAGTGTCTGTTATGGCCCTAACTCCATACCCTGGTGATTGATGTGAGTACCTGTGTCACCAAAAGAGTGTTCTATGCCCTATACATGCATGCCCCCATATACATGCATATGATACCTTCCATTACCAACTTGGGACTGCAAAGCCCACATCTCCCAGTCATAGGTTCATTGGTAAGTACTAGGAAATTAGTCTACAGACTATTACACGCCTAGCCTGTAACCAGTCATTGACCAAATGTGAGAATCAAACCCTGCATCTTGCATCTGTGAGGTAAACACCTTAACCATTATGCCAACCCCCAACCCCTAAGCATTAACCTGCACAGGAACAATCAGTCGAATGAGACCACCTACCCCAGAGTGGGCAAACTGGCATAAGCTAACTCCCACCTTCTACTGCCTATTTTTTCCTCTGCCTGAGCCATCCCACCAATCTAGCTCAGGTCAGTAGGTCAAAGTCAGGGCTTTATCCTTGAATGACTCTGGTGCAGGCAATACACAGTATATGTCAAAATACCACAGAAATCTTTATGATGCTTTACATAATTCGGAATTTCCAATTCCCTCTATATTAATCTGTTAATCTTTTGACATATATTGTATTCCCTATCTGTCTTACATTTCCTGAGGGCTTATTCCTGTCCCTCACCACTTTGACAAACATTTTGATACATCTGAGCTACTGCAATTTCATAATTTAATTTAAATCTCACACATTTGTTCTAGTTCCTTTGCCAGTCTTATTCGTTTTTTTTTTTTTAATGTTCACATGTCAGGAGTTTAAAAACATTTGTAATTAACCTTCCTCCTCCCGTATCTATCTAACATACTCAGCTTGTTTAGTCTTTCTTTGCACTTCACATCTTACATTCGTTCAAAATGTTTAATAAATACCCTTGCACATTAATTTCTTCCTGTCTTTTTTTCAATAAGATTGTACAAAAAGGTCCAGAAAATTGCATTATTACATTGAAGACACTGACAAAATATGATTTATAGGTAGAAGACAGGAATTTCAAAATATGTGTCATCCTTTATTTCTTTTTCATCTTTACTTTGTTCACGTTGCATAAAACTCAGTGCCATGTCTGTTATGTCATGTCATGTTTTTTTCCCAAGATCTTTGACAGTTCCAGGGTTTTGAATATTCCCCTATTAAATACTTACATTTATCATTCCTTTTCTTTGTACATTGCTCTGTCTTCCTCACACACTGACATTTAAAACATACAAGACTGTTGTATATGTCCCTTATTTACTTTTAGAATCACGTCTCCCGTCAGCCATTGCCAGCCCTGTGCTTGATGTTAAATCATCATCATATTTTGCTATGTGTACCTTTTTTACTTAATCTTTACATAAATAATGAACAGAGCAGGTCCCAAGCCAGCCCTTGAGGGATACCCCTATCTAGTTCATGATAACATGACATACTTCTTTTAATGGTTATACACATTTTTTTTCCTTTCAACCAGTTCTTTGTTCATATTGTTATGGATACTACAGTTCCTTTCCTTTTCTTTGTACTAATAACAATATTCTGGAACAGTACTAATGGTTTACTAGATAGTGCATTCATCTCTAATGCCAGAATGATCTGAAGGCTGCAGATTCTGCTCACACATCTGGTACATGAATTTATTTGGGCATAGCTTTTTATTTATTGATTGATTGATTTATTTAACATTTGTTTACCAGGATGGTTCAACTGGACAACAGTGTCCATTTTCAGCAGAGGCCCGAGAAGAAAAGCTCCAGCAAAGTACATTTTTACTAACACATGTCCAGTACAACAAAAAAAAAGGTTTGCAATACAGCTTATATGTATCTACTTACAGTCAAGCAGAAATCAGTACAGCAATTTATATACATGGGAGATTAATCAACAAAAATATATACGAGAGATGAGATTAACACATAAATAAAGTACAAATAAAGTACATCATGTCTTAGATTTTCTTAAGCCTCTACAGTACATTTAGTATGTCGTCTGGCAGAATGCAGTTTACAACTGTGAGGAATGCAAGGGAGTATAGGTAAGGGAGAAGGAGCTTACAGGAGTTATAGAGTGGATAGAAATGTAGTTAGAGGTTATATCTGAGTGAGGAAGACAAGGGGATATAGGTAAGGGAGAAGGAGGTTACAGGAGGTATAGAGTGGATAGAAGTGTAGTTAGAGGTTATATCTGAGTGAGGAAGACAAGGGATATAGGTAAGGGAGGAGGAGGTTACAGGAGTTATAGAGTGGATAGAAGTGTAGTTAGAGGTTATATCTGAGTGAGGAAGACAAGGGGATATAGGTAAGGGAGAAGGAGGTTACAGGAGTTATAGAGTGGATAGAAGTGTAGTTAGAGGTTATATCTGAGTGAGGAAGACAAGGGGATATAGGTAAGGGAGGAGGAGGTTACAGGAGTTATAGAGTAGATAGAAGTGCAGTTAGAGGTTATATCTGAGTGAGGAATTCAAGGGGATATAGGTAAGGGAGGAGGAGGTTACAGGAGTGATAGAGTGGATAGAAGTGTAGTTAGAGGTTATATCTGAGTGAGGAAGACAAGGGGATATAGGTAAGGGAGAAGGAGGTTACAGGACTTATAGAGTGGATAGAAGTGTAGTTAGATGTTATAGCTGAGTGAGGAAGAAAGGGGAGATAGGTAAGGGAGGAGGAGGTTACAGGAGTGATAGAGTGGATAGAAGTGCAGTTAGATGTTATATCTGAGTGAGGGAAAGTTATCCTTTTTTACAAAAGAGATGATGCATCCACAAGCCTTAATAACAACAAACTATTCACTAAACAACACATTGTTACATGTTATATCTCTCCCAACCAAACTTCCCATAAACCAAACAACAAAGTTACTTAAACTTTTCAAAATCATCCACTTTTCTAGACAGCTCTGTGGTGTACAGAGATAAAGCGTTGACTACAGCACAGTTGACCCAAGTTCAGATTGCTGTTCAGTGCCTACAGGAGATGGATCGGGATGGTAGGCATTAACAGCCACTGCTGGCTCACCCGTCTTCGGGTTGGTGTTTCTGGCTCAACACATGGATGACACTTCGTGGCAGCATTAGGTGTTACAAATAGTGGAGTCCAAGCCTACAAAGTCCCCACTTTATGAGTACATTCACATTCGTAAACTGAGGGAAGCTCAGCATGTGTTAGCACATTTCTCCCTAAGAAGACAGTAATAGCAGAGCTTGGAAGAGCTGCCATGGAAAACAAGGTGCTCCCTGGTAGAGAGAATACTCTGCTCTACAGGACCAACGATTGGTAACCATTTGAAATACTGGAGCATGGATTGCTGAGTCCCGAAATGTAGAGACTGAAAGACTGAACAAATGGACTTATATATATTAAGTCTGAGATTGCCATTTCTCAGAATATTCCCTTTACTCCCATGTATGGTGATCATGGACCTGGTATATATAACTTTGGGGAATGTGAGTGCTTGCCCCCTGAAAAAAAGAAGTTTAAAGAAGAAGAAGAGCGATGTTCAATATACCATCTTCTAATTTTTTGGTCATTTTAATCTGCATTTCAGGACTCAGCCATCCAAGTCCCGACATTTCAGTGGAGATCCTATCTATAACCTGATTGTTGCTAGGGAATGGGAGGTGATTGACAGTCCCAGGCAGGAACAAATGGGCTGTATGGCTTAGTCTGGGCTTGCTCAGCTTCTCATTCACAGGAACAAATAGGCCAACTGACTGCAAGTAGAGGAGCCACTGGGAGAGATCCTACAGGGACCAAAAAAGCTTTAATTTTCCCAACATAAAAACAATAAGAAATAATACAGTTAGGTTCGAGGAGTTAATTTTGAACAATAAACCCACAATATTCTTTGAAAAGTAGCTCAAAAATTCTTGACATTTTCTACCACAAGATATATGATCCCATGTCTCTTCAGTCTCCCCACCTTCTCTAAACCAAGTCATTTTTTGTGGTCTTTATAATACATTTACCACCTAACCAGCAATCACCAAATGACAGCCACTACAAAATAAATAAATAAATAAGAGATATGACAGAGTTTTTATTCATCTATGTAAGAGGTTCATAAGCACAATTTCACCAAATCCTGCCTTCCTAATTCATCTGCTACCACAAAAATACTTATTCTGTTTCTTAAAATAAAATTCTTTTTTATGAGAAGGTAATATAGGTAACTTTAGTTCCACTTCTTATGCTCCTCAACAAAACCTTGTTGTTCCGTCAGGTTAGATGATAATCCCTTTGTTTTCTTTCCTTTCTTCTAACCAGTATTTACTATATTTAGCCAAAGAAGTATTGTCATCTACCTTCTGAAAAAAAGGACAAAAATAAAAAACTGTCTGCTTTATCTCCAAATCACCATGATGTCATTTTCTGTACAAAACTCCTTTTTGGATAGGTACAAACTATTGCTCTAAATAAATGAAGTAAGGCCTGAACCAAAATAACTTCCAAATGGGTTCTATTCCCAGTCTAGCTAGATAAGTTTGCTGACATTGCAATACAGCAAAAGGGGGGGTGCTGCACTCCTGACAATGACATTGTTCAGCTGAGACATTAAACTGAGGTCATCTACTTGAGTTGGTGGAAGCACAGGTGGACCCCATGGCACCTATTGAAAAGAGTATGGGTCCTTTATTTATATACAAAAATAACTTGCAGTTACAAAATATTTACATATTTACAAATATTTACATATGTACATATATATATAAATATACAAATCTGTTTATACATACTCATAATTTCATATACAATCATGCTACATTTTCATTCTTATTAGACCCCCACTCCTTTTTCTGTAACCACCATCTGATTTTACTTAATCTTGTTGCTAAAATCCATTTACCATTAAACATATTTGCATTTATTCTTTCATTCCATATAAGCCATATAACACAAAATAAATTTTTATCTATTCTTTTAACATAATCTGTACTCTTGTTCTTATAATATCCATATTTCATAGGTTCATAGGTGTGTACTAGGCTAATGGGCCTGGAGCCTTTACACGCAAAGCCCATAGAAGTGCCCTGGAATTGTGCCGCCCGACATCAGTTCCCAGTGCCTCTATCAAGTAGACCCACTGGAGTGATCCCTGGGGTGAACTTTCTATTTCCCATCCACTCATCAAGATTTCTCTTGAAGAGGGCCAGTGAGGTGCTCTGCTTCACATGTATGGGAAGTCTTCCAGAGCATGGGCAGTCTCTGAGTTATGAGCCTGTCCTTCCAGCATGTTCTGTTGATTGTGGTCATGAGGCTAAGGTCTTTGGAGCGTGTGGTGTGGAGGGATTGGGATTTGTTTAGATGTAGCATTTCTAACAGAGCTGGGTTAGACATGGCTTTGTAAGTCAAGCAGAGATAGTCTTTTAGTAGACGACATGAGACAGAGAATAGCTGGAGTTTTCTGAGTCTGTCTGTGTAGGACATGTGTTTAAGGCCTAGGATCCTCTTCGTGAGGTACTTTTGTGGGCTCTCCAGCTGTTGCAGGTGTCTAGTGACGTACATGCCAAATGGGGCATTATACTCTATGATTGGTCTAATGAGGGTAGAGTAGAGAGAAATGATGACCTCTCTCTCTTCCTGGATGCAAAACCATTGGTAATGAGATGTGCCACATAGAAGGACTTTCTGACCACAGTGGCAATGTGGTGGTCGAAGGAGAGATTGTCAACCTGTGTCTCCAGATCTGTTATAACTCCTTCAGTGTTCAGTGGACTCCCATTGATGTGGTAATTAGTGGAAACTGAGTTTTTCCCAAAGGGGATGCTGACGCATTTTTTTACATTAAGCTTAATGTCATGGTTTTGATACCAGTCGTTGGTCTCAGTGAGGCCTTTCTGTAGAATGTCTGTATCACTGGGGGAGTTAATAATGGCTCCTAGCTTGCAGTTGTCTGCGAACTTGGTCAGCCAGAGTCCCCCCATGTTGGCCTGGACTTCTGAGAAGTAGATGCCAAACAGGAAAGGACCCAGGACCGATCCCTGTGGGACTCCACTCATGACTGGTCAGCAGTCTGACTTGAAGTCCGCTACTTTCACACTGTGGGTTCTATCTGTGAACCAGTTTGCAACCCACCTAACAATATAGGGGTTGATGCCTAGTTTGGTGAGTTTATCAATAATTCCTGAGTGAGGAATGGTATCAAAGGCCTTGGCCAATTCGAGATAGACTATATGAACTGCCTTACCCTCATCCACAGCTCTGGTGACTCAAAGAAGTCAACCAGGTTGAGGAGGCATGATCTACCTTTCACAAAACTAAATTGTGTGGGCTCTAGAGTTTGGAGATTCCCTATATCCTTGTTAATTAGGTCCATGATGATGCACCATAGCCTTATATATCAGACTCATCAGGCTAATGGGGTGACAATTTTCAGGGTCTGTAGTCACTCCTCCTTTATGGAGAGGGATGACTGCAGCAGTGCACCATTCAGAAAGGACAAAGCCTGAGGTGAGGCTGTGAGTGAACAGGGCACATAGAAGTGTTGCCATTTCACTTTGTAATTCATGTAGAACACAGCCAGGGATATTGTTGGGTCCCATGGAAGCTGTATTCTTGAACTTGGACAATGCAGCTTTAACCTGTGCTGCAGTAATGCTGGGCGCCTGGCATTCTTCCGGTATTGAGATTGGTCCTTTGGTGGGGATGGATAAAGTTGGCACTGAATCTGTCGGCCAGTATGTTGGCAATATCTGTTGACTCAGTATAGGAGGCACCATTGTGCAGTAACTCAGAGCAAATCTGGGTATTGCTGTGGAGATTCTTGATATAACTGTAGAAGGCTTTGTGGTTGTTTTTAGTGTCTGCCACAATTGTGCCTCCATAACTGGCTTTGGAGGTTTTGATGAAGGATCTCAACTTTTATGAAGCTAATAAGTGAATTTGTCCAGTCTTGTGACTTCACCTTTTTATGCAACAGTTTTTTTCCTTCTGTTGTAAAGTTTATTAATGGCAGGGGACCACCAGATTGTCTCCCATATCCATGTTTATTTTACCCACTTCTTTTGTATCTTCAAAAAATCTTCTTTACATAGTTTTCCCCATAACTTTTTTTACTCTTTAAATTTCAAAAACACAAGTTCTGTAGTTTCTTCTTCTTGACAATATAAACATATTCTATTATTTTTCTTTTATATGACATAATTCTCTTTACTGGCAATTTATCTATTACCAGTCTCCACAAAAAATATTGACATTCTTTCTGATTACACCATTTGCTTCTTATTTTTGTAGTTTTTTTATAGCTTTGATTTTTTTCATCTGTTAGATTTTCTCACAGTTTTACATAGTAATGTTTTATCAATGCATTCTTACACCATACGTTTCTATCTTTTTCCATATCAGCAGTTCTTATTTTCATATACATATATATCACATGTATTACACCACTCCAAAATTCCTATTCTTCTTACTATATTAATTATATTCACATTTACAGAAAGCACTATAAAAAATTCATTTTCCCTTTTCCTTAAATTCATGATTTCATAAATTCATAGCTAATTACTGGGCTAACTTTCTTGATAGGCCATTCTAAGCCTAACCAATTTCCTTCCCAAAAGTGAGAATCAGATTCTGCACTTTGTGTTTATGAGTTAAACACCTTAACCATTATACTAAGCCCCAGTCTTAATCTGTACATGTTCTTTATAATCCATTTCCTTTCTTTTTTCATTTGTACTTATCCTTTTAAATTTTATTTTTCTGCCTTTTACCCTTTTACCAATAGAATTCTTTTTTCCCTTTTACTACCTCCCATTTTATGTCTTCTTCATCACTTATTTCAGAAAGTTATTCTGTCTTCTTTATTATTTTTTTCTCATCCAATTTTTTTTCTATTTCTACTACTTCTAAATTGTATCCCTTTGCTAATTTTCTTCTCTTTCATTTCCTTTTTCCTTACTGTTATTTTCATTTTTGCAATCCATTCATAAATGTCCTCTTTTTTTACATTTATAAAATTTCAATTTACATTTTTTGCATTATGCGCCATTTCCCCACAAATATAATCCCCAGGATTCAGCAAGCTCTGCATGGTGTGCAGGAATAGTGCAAGAAATGCTGCATGCAATATGGCCAACGAGCAATCCAGGAACTAGCTCCCAGGACGTGCACGAGTGCTCCTACACTATTCCTGCACGGACACAGCTCCTGTATGCTAATTACCACATTTGCAGGTGAAAACCATGCAAATGAGGTGAATTAGCAATCCAGGAAGCAGGCAGGCCTCTGTGCAGGAATAGTGTAACCTGCAGAAATGTATTCGGTTACTAACTGAATACATTTCTGCAAATTACAAAACGGAGGCATGACAGTTCCAAAGAAAGCATGTATTCTATGTAGTAGGCATGCCAATGGCCAAATATATGGCCGTTGGCATGGTAAATAGTTGCAAAATTATAAAAAAATAACTTTTTTTTTGGCCGATTTCGGCTGTTTAAGCGTAGGGCAGAGGTGTGCAAACAGGATTGGCCCGAAAATAAAAAAAAAGTTGGAAATAAACTTTTAAACCAAAATCAGAATTCTTTCATAATAGTCAATGGCAGGCAGAAGACAACAATACCATGAAATAGTGGTTGCTAAGGGGGGAGGCTGAGTGTCAGTCTTGTAACCATGCATTAGCAGTCAGTTTTATGCAAATGAGGGGACTGATACTGAATCACAGATTTCCCCTCAGTGTTAGCTTGCACCCAACCGTGTAGGTGCAGCAACACCATGGTATAAGCCTAAGAGGTAGATGACCTCATAAGGGGGAGTGTCATGCCTGCTGTAAGCTTATTGGAGCTCTGTGGCCCATGTTTGCCCTTAGCTAAGCACAGCTAAGGAAGGGGGTGTGTATGTGGCTGCCTAGCAGTGTTTACATTGCCTAAACAGGTGTGTGCGCCATGCACCAGGTTTTAAACAAAAAAAAAAAACAACCAGGAAATAGCAGCTCTGTTCACATCTGAGCACTGGATATGCGCAGCACGCCTCAGGGCTTAAACGCAAAGGCAATGAGAAGGGAAAACAGCAATAGGAAGGCAATCAAGGAGAACTAGCATAGCTGGCAGGAGAACTGTATCAGAATCAGCCAATTACACAGGCAGCAGCCCAGCCCAGCCCAGCACACTACTATAAACTATGCAAGCACCTTTCACTTTGGTTTTCCCACAAACTCTACACCACCGGTGTACACAGACGGGGAAATTTTACCTGACAAAACTAACAAAATGATTGGGGCTGCTGTCGCTCTCATACATCAATATGTGGAAGAGGCTGAGGGTGGTGAGGATGAGAATGCTGATGACCAACCCACAGTGAGAAGAAGGAGAATAGTGTACAAACCCAGGGTAACCTATCTGGGGCTACATGAGCTTGAGATTGTGGAGCGCTATAGGGTGAACAAGGGCATCCTACAGCAAATTGTTGAGCTGTGCTGGCCATGCCTCACACACAGAACCAATAGAGGGGAACCCATCCCAGTAGATACCAAGGTATGTATAGGCTTAAGAATACTAGCCACAGGTACCTTCCAAAGGCCAGCTGGGGATATCATGGGGATCTCACAGGCATCAGCATCCAGGGTACTCCACCAGTTCCTGGATGCCATGTCAGCACATGCCAGTGAGCACATATATTTCTACAACACCTGTGAGGCGTTGACCAGCAATATGTGTCTCTTCCACCAAAGAGCAGAATACCCTGAGGTAGTGGGTGCTATAGACTGCACGCACATACACATCAAAGCACCACCTGGTGAGCGGGATAGGGTCTACATAAACCGCAAGGGCTTCCCCTCCATCAACTGCTAGGTTTGTGCGATGCCCAGGGCATTATAATGAATGTGTATGCTGGCAGCCCTGAAAACTATCACGACTCCCACATCTGGCATATGACACAGCTGTCCCAGAGATGTGCAAGTGGGGACATCCCATATGGCCACCTAGTGGGGGATGCTGGTTACGCACTGGAGCCATGGCTGATGACACCCATCAGAAATGCAGACACACTCGAACAAGAACTCCATAATGAGGCACATGCACAAATGAGAATCATAACAGAGCGTGTGTTTGGGATGTTCATGTCACGGTTCTGGTGCCTGGACATATCTGGTGGAGTCTTGCAGTACTCTCCAGCTATATGTACACAAATCTTCATTGTATGTGCCATGCTACACAATATGATCCTGTGGAAACAGCTGCAGCAGGAACAGCATGGGGCAGGGCCACACAGCCCCCCACCATTGCCAAGGCCAACACAGGCACAGAGTGACTCAGAGAAACAACAACCTGAGACTACCCATGTAGGCAGAAGGAGGCATGCCCAGTATGCCCAGGCTTTGGCAGAGGCAACACATAGCACATACACTGACATGGTAGGAACCCAGGGAATGACACCTCTCTGTGACTCACACATACAGTAAAAGGGATGCCAAACATGACACTACATGTGCTTTACCATGTATAGGGAGTGTAATATGTGCATCCGACATAGTCAGCCCTCCAGCATCATCCTCAATACTGGCACAGCCACAAGTAAGTCACTCTTCCTATCAATTGTTGAATGGAGTAGTATGTTCTGTTAGTTATAGCTATAATATGGATGTGAGCATGCAAGGGAATCTGGTGGCTGAGTGGGATGGCAGCAGATAGTGGACACATATATGTGCAGCATGAAATCCATAACAAATATTGGTGTCAGCAAAGTAAGCAGTACTAGGCAAGGTGACAAATCCCACTGCAGTATATGTGGTGGCCCAAATGTGTGTCCATAGGACACACACATACATGTCAGTGAGGCTCACATACCCAACAACAGCCTCACCCAGCAGGACAAGTGTAGATGACCATAAAGAAAGGCTGTGCTAAGGCCTCCAATTAATAGCAATGGATAACAGCCCCCCCCCAGACCTATACAGACAGACTACAACAGGTCAGGCAGTTGTATGTTAGTTCTACAGGGTATGAAGTCTGAAACTGAAATGTAGGTCAATAAAACCTAAGATGTGTCCTCTACTGATATGCCTCTAGTCTGCATGATAGGTCAGAATACAAAACTAGATGGAAGCCAACAGAGTACCTGAAATACCAGTACAATTATAGCAAATGTTTACAGTTGTCAGGTGTGCTCCCCCCGAACAATTTTATGTAGAAATGCAGTAACATGTATGAGTGGGGTTAATAACAGTGGAGCACAGATTACCTGAGCTGGCCCAGTTTGCAGTATAGATTTTTGCATGTGTACAATATGCAGGGCTCTGTGCGTTAGGTTGTTGTGTGTTGTACATTGTGTGGAAGTGGTCAGCAAGTAGGCATGGAGGGTTGTGTCCCGGTGGCCTGTGGCCAGTACTGTCAATGACAGGGCCATGTTCTGACAACTACAGTGCCAACCACAATGCATCCCAGCAAGACCCAATTCAGCAGTCATCGTACTCATTGTTCAGATGTCAATATCTGTCACCATCTGAAAGCTGGACATGCCATGAATGTGGGCCCAAACATACACACAGTACACAGGTGGAAGTACCCTAATCAGAGTACATAAAATGTAACTGTGAACTGCACACACCTTTGGAATTGTACATACAGGTTAGCAGCACATCAGTTGTCTGTGTAGTATGGAATACTGATGTATTCTGGCCAATCATTGGCAGACCACAAAAGGCACAGTTATGAAGTAATGAGAGACTGCCTATGTCCCAGCACAAGGCAGCATAAGGGGAATGTCCCAGGTTTATGTGTGAGTCAGCTGCATGAAGCTGCTATATCACACATGCACTCAGCTCACCTCACCATCATCCACAGGTTTATCACAGGTCATATCCCTGCTGTTGGGAATGAGTACAATATGACCCCCACTACGGTATGGGAATACCCACAGAATGCAGCATGCTGAAGATGTGTCCTATACAGGAGTGTCCCTAGCTGTAAGCAGCACCCTGCCAGCATCCAGACCAATGGATTAATATGGACAGGAACTATTGCCATTAACACATCGCACATTTGCCCTGTCACCCCAGGGGAATTCAGTGGCTCACAGCTTGGGACTGTAGGAGTGACAGAATGCAATGCCTTACTACAGATGGCCTGCATCACTACCAAATGCCCTACAGTTCTCTGTCAAAGGCCTGTGCCTCACCCATACTGCCAGTGTTTGTTATCTCATGGGGTCCCAACTAACAACATACCACAGTCCACAGAACACAAATGCAAGGCCATGTTGACCAATCCCAGTAGCATGCCCACCATGTATTACTGCATGAACTGTGGACCAACCTCTAAATAACGCTGGGATGAAGGGACAATTATAGGGCTACTTTGCAGATATCACTCACATAATGTTAGGAAGAGGATTGAATAACAGAGTGGGGGGATGTAGAAGCATGGACGCCATGGAGTGTGTGAAGTCTGAAACTCTGATGTGTCCCCATAGTACCCCTGCCTGCAAACCCAGTAATGGGTAGCTACAAACCTGCTCGTAAACCACAATGTGAAGGGGAACTGACCAGATATATGATCCCTGCCTCTGGGTAACCTGGATGCATCTGTACAGCTGAGAGGTATGGCCACAGCAGGATATGGCCATTCTGTTATGTTGATAAATGTACAAGCAGGGGATCCTCAGCCACCACAGTACCAAGGTGCTGCACCATTTACACAGATCCATCAGCAAGTGTCTGCAGCTACTCCTCCAGAATGGCATGAGTGTGCAAGAATATGTAGGCTGCAGACCACAATACTGGACACAGTTTCATTCATCTTGTATTTCCCAGGAAATAACTGTGAGCAAATAAGTATAGTTGTCAGTAGTTGATGACATAATACATCACAATGTAAAACAGTACACGTCTGAATATCTCTGCTAACACCAACCATGTAACACAAGCAGCACAGACAGCAATAGTTACAGTATTCCACTATCTTTCGCCCATTGTCAACCTATTACAGATATCCTGCAGAAACAGGTTGCTAGCTGAAGGTGTAGAACACAAAATCTTGCACTGGAGTACAACCTACCTGGAATGGATTCACACACTCAATACATAAGGTCATACTGGGCATGCTCCTACACTCTAGAGAAATGAAGCCCATGTCTGACAACAAAATACAGAAGGTCATACTGAGCATGCTCCAACACTTGGAGAAATGAAGCCCATGTCTGACAACAACAGTGGACTATACATATCTGTCAGTCACAGATGTCTGTGCACACACACCACATTGCACACTATTCATGTTTTGCACATACATTGGATAGGAATACTCACATATATCCAAGGCCAACACACTATAATAGGTCAAACATACACATGCACACACAGAGATGTGGGGAAGAAAGAGGCAGACAGAGACAAAGAGATTGCCATCATGAGGCCTGTCCCACTCACCACACATCCAATTGGCTAATATCACATGATGTGCCAATGTCAATCACTGTAGGCATATGCTTTTGGTAGCCCTCAGCCTTATAGTGTCTCTGGTGCTTGTGATAACTGTGTAGTATGATAGTACAAATCAGTAATCATCTAGCATTTCTATACCCACTCCTGTCAAATGTAAAATTGTGTGTGACTGAGTGTTGTGTGTGTGTTTCCAAAGGAATGGTTTATGGCCCATTCACGCACTGCACTTCCCATAGCCCATGTTAGCACTCATGCTGATGTCAGTCACCTTGCAATAACCCTGTGGCCAACTTTCATTCCCATAATCTCCATGGTTCATGCGATAACTGTGTAATGCTATAGTGTAGTCACAGTCACTACACCTCCCATCATTGCCCTACTTTAGCAAGCCTGCTGATGTCAGTCACCTTGAAATACTCCTTTGGACAAGGGCCAGCCCTATAAGCTCTGTGGCACATGTGATAACTGTGTAATGCTATAGTGTAACATACTAGTTAGGTAGGAGTTCGAATCCCAAACATGGCAACTATGAAACTCTGTGTGTGTGCGTGTGTAGAGAGTAATAATTTTGAGGCCATTCACAGTCACTACACCTCCCATTGCCCTGCGTTAGCAAGCCTGCTGATGTCAGTCACCTTGACATACCCCTTTGGACAAGGGCCAGCCCTATAAGCTCCGTGGTGAGTGCGATAACTGTGTAATGCTATAGTGTATCATACTAGTTAGGTAGGAGTTCTAATCCCAAACATGGCAACTGTGAAAGTTTGTGTGTGTGTGTGTGTGTGTGTGTGTGTGTGTGTGTGTGTGTGTGTGTGTGTGTGTGTGTGTGTGTGTGTGTGTGTGTGTGTGTGTGTGTGTGTGTGTGTGTGTGTAGAGATTGATGATTTTGAGGCCATTCACAGTCACTACACCTCCCATTGCCTTACTTTAGCAAGCCTGCTGATGTAAGTCACCTTGAAATACACCTTTGGACAAGGGCCAGCCCGATAAGCTCCGTGGCATGTGCAATAACTGTGTAATGCTATAGTGTAACATACTAGTTAGGTAGGAGTCTAATCCCAGACATGGCAACTGTGTGTGTGTGTGTGTGTGTGTGTGTGTGTGTGTGTGTGTGTGTGTGTGTGTGTGTGTGTGTGTGTGTGTGTGTTGGTGTAGAGATTAATGATTTTGAGGCCATTCACAGTCACTGCACCTCCCATTGCCCTACCTTAGCAAGCTTGCTGATGTCAATCACCTTGAAATACCCCTTTGTACAAGAGCCATCCCTATAAGCTCTGTGGTGTGTGCAATAACTGTGTATAGTGTAACATACTAGTTATGTAGGAGTTCTAATCTCAGACATGGCAACTGTGAAACTCTGTGTGTGTGAATGTGTAGAAATTAATTATTTGGAGGCCATTCACAGTCACTACATCTCCCATTGCCCTACTTTAGCAAGCCTGTTGATGTCAATGACATTGAAATATCCCTTTGGACAAGGGCCAGCCCTATAAGCTCCATAGAGCATGTGATAACTGTGTAATGCTATAGTGTAACATACTAGTTAGGTAGAAGTTCTAATCCCAGACATGGCAACAGTGAAACTCTGTATATGTGTGTGTGTGTGTGTGTGTGTGTGTGTGTGTGTGTGTGTGTGTGTGTGTGTGTGTGTGTGTGTGTGTGCGTGTGTGTGCGTGTGTGTGCGTGTGTGTGTAGAAATTAATGATTTTGAGGTCATTCACAGTCACAACACCTTCCAGTGCCCTACCTTAGCAAGCCTGCTGATGTCAGTCAACTTGAAATACCTCTGTGGACAAGGGCCAGCCCTATAAGCTCCGTGGCGCATACCATAAATGCAGAACAATGAAGTAGCAGTAACTACACAGGTTTGGGTTTGAATCACATCTGTGGCAAGTGTTTGTGTGTGTACATATGTATGTGTGTACCTCAAAGACTTTGGCCCCATTTACAGCTAGTACACATCTCAGAGCCTGATACTAGCAGTACTGCAGAAATCATCCACCTTACAAGTACCTGTTCCCAGCCCTAGACCATGTCAGGTTAGTGGTGCATGAGGTAAATGCATAACATAATGGTTTGTAAAGATTGTTAGATAGAAGTTTGAACCTCCCCCCTGGCAAATGTAATTGTGTGATTAAGGTAATTTTGGGGGGGATCTCTCACCCAATGCCAGTATTTACAAGGGCTGGTGATGCTCCTCACCTTAGAAGTACCTTGGGACAACATCCATCCTATACACTCTGTGGTGCATACAATAAATGCGGTACACTGTAGTAGCAATACATAGCTAGCTAAGGGTTTGAATTTCAGTACTGGCAAGTGTGTGTGCGTGTCTGTCATCAGTATCCTGTGTGGAGGTTGCTGTGATTGGGTAATAACAGGATGCATTGTGGGGCAGGTTTTGCTAAATTATTATATTGAGGACCTACTATATGTCACAATGTCCACCTTACAAGAACAAAAGATGTCAAATACCAGAGAGGCTTGTGTAAACAATCCATAGCCCTACATGTGACATTATGGATCAGTGAACAATATCGGCAACCATTGTATTACTCAGAGAACACTCTTTACCCATGTCTCATACACAAACACACTTGTATACTGGTAGTTCCCTGCATATTGCCTCACAGATAGTAACCATGGTGTGATTGCAGTGGACTACATGCCTCTTGACCACAACAGTGCCACTGACATCAGAAAGTACTGTGATGTGTAACATCTCCTGTGTGTTATCCAGCAAGTAAAAGGACATGGCACCCTGTTCCATCCCCACAGTAGGCAAATAAATGTTTACAGTGGTCCTTTTGCTATGTTCCCCACTGGATGCCTGCAGCAACTGTAGAGTCAGCAAATGTAACCCACAAAGGGAATACCATGCCTTATACATATGCCCTGTATGGACAGATGCCACTAACTCCACTGAATACCTGTATCATGCTGTCAATGTAGGTGCAAGGACAACCTCAGTTCCATAGCCAGGTCTCCCCAAATGAGGTCAGAAGATAAAATCTGTACACACAGCATACCCCAGAAACCTCAAGTACACTTTCACATGTCAAAGAACATGCATGTGGGACATGTGCACAGCCCAGACACTGTCCGTGTTATGGAATATAGATCACGTACATAGGAAGCAGTGCACATCACTGGCCACCCACAATAGTAACCCAGATGAATGGATTGTGAATACAATACCCACCTGTGGGGACCACTCCAGGGCTATACCCCTGAGCCACACTGGAGACCATTGTCATGTGGCCTGATGCCAAGGTATTCCCTTTGCCTAGCCATGTACAGCTGCCAGGGCCCATTCACCTACTACATACCTGTGAAGCAATGAACCTATGCATCTCAGTACTGGCAAATGTCTATGTGTATGTGTGTGTGTGTGTGTGTGTGTGTGTGTGTGTGTGTGTGTGTGTGTGTGTGTGTGTGTGTGTGTGTGTGTGTGTGTGTGTGTGTGTGTGTGTGTGTGTGTGTGTGTGTGTGTGTGTGTGTGTGTGGAGATTAATGATTTTGAAGCCATTCACAATCACTAAACCTCCCATTGTACTACTTTAGCACGCCTGCTGATGTCATTCACCTTGAAATAACCCTTTGGCCAGGTATCAGCCATGTAAGCCCTGTGGCGCTTGGGATAACTGCATAATACTGTAGTGTAGCAAACAAATTAAGTAGGGATTCTAATCTTGATCCTGCCAACTGTGATAATGTGTGTGTTTTTCTGACAGAGTGTGTGTGTGTCTCCATTGACACCTGCTTTTGTGGACAGTCACATGTACTACACTTCCCTTATCCCTCCTTTAGCACTGTTGCTGATGTCACTCACCTTCAAAGATATCTTTGGACAGCTCTTCAACATGCAAGCTCCATACCATGTGCAATAAATGCATAACACTGTAATACTAATACATAGGTAGGGGGTTGAAACTCAGTACTGGTAAGTGTGTGTTTGTGCATGTGTCATCAGTATCTTGTGTGGGTGTTGGGGTGATTGTGTACTGACAGGATCTATTGCAGTGCGGGTTTTGCTACATCATTATAATGAGGATCTATATGACCCATTGTCCACATTACAAAGCCAACAGTTTTCAAACACTGTAGAGGTTGTTGTAGACAATCCTCAGCCATAAATGTGTACAGCCATGTGCAATTACTATGTGACAATATGGATTAGTAAACAATATAGGCAACTTTTATAATACCCAGATACCACTCTCCACCCACGGATCATACACAAACATGCTTGGCTCTTACTCTCGTACGCCCTTCCTTTCTTACTTTGTCTCTTTCTCTGTCTCTGTCTCTGTCTCTCGTCTCTCTCTCTCTCTCTCTCTCTGGTGGATGTGGAAAAGTACATCTGTTTTGCATAGGCAGCAGCTTGAGTTTTGTAAAAAATGCTTATGATCAGCTGATGACCTGTGCACAAATTGCAGTCCCCCACTTGCTAATTGCATGTGGAACAGCAGTGGTATTATTCCTATAGCCAATTGCATGGAAACACACTCCTATAACTAAGCACTTCATGTGGGTGCTGAATCATTTCTTTCACTGTGAGTAGGACTTCATGTGGGTGTTTGACAAACAGCATCACAGAGGGTAGTTGGAAATACCTCTTACAACATACACTGTGGTGACAGGCCAACCAACAGGAGGGGGATGTTCCAGACATGGGGACAGAATGTAAGTACTGCTGTTCTACATTTGAAGTAATGTTGATTTAACATGGTTTGTGTGGCTATGGCTGTTCTACATGATTTCAGGTCTGGCATGACAGTGTTATGTGGTTGAGGAAACTCACACCTGTAGGGCTATCTGCAGACTGTCCAGAGTATGGAGTCTTACATGTGTTGTGCTACTCACACATTTCCTATCTTTAGATATGCAGTAGCATACTCTAATGATTGCAGTCAGTACATGGTGACACCCATGTGAGTTACTGACTTCATATCCCTCAGAAGAGATATGTTACAACAAACCCTGTTACACCAGGAAATATCTCAGATTATCACAGCAATATGTCAATACTGGCCCTGTGTTTGTGCCTCCATCCCCTAAGTCTGTCATCCTTTATCCATATGTCATGCAGAAAGAGATGCATATGTACAGTACATCTTTATTTACTGACATCATACCTGATAACAAGCCAGTGAGAAATCATACTGCTAGACATGTTATTTATAGTAGGTATTATATTTGAGGACAAAACCTGGACATTCTGTCGTAATGTGTACAGTAGTGAGGTCTGTGTACATATGGTGATTGTTGACAGAGTGTGTATTGTGAATATGTTACTTGGCCTGTGTACAGACTGTGGTAGATGTCATTGTTCTTGGTCCTGTTCTAACTGATGTTGCATGCTGCTCCAGTTTATGGTACCCTATCAGCGTACATGTTTGTAGGGCCAGACTGATACATGTCCCATACCACAGTCGGGCATCAGACTACACTGTGTATTGGCCCAGTATATGTAGGGTTACTGTGTGAGTGGCTCATATGAGGGTGGTGTTGTTCACACAGTACATATACTGTAATATTACTTAGGCTTACCATAATGTGACTGTGACTGTTCAGATCAGTTGTAGGTATGCACTTTCACATTGATATATGTTACTCCATGTTGTTACATGCCTGTAGTGCCTGCTATATTTGCAAGTACATGTGTATTCCCCATAGGCAACTTGGGTCAGTGTTGTGGCAATCTGCCTGTAGTTTGTACACTGCTTTGTGACATGCCTAGTAGCTCAGTGTATTTACCTAGTGTGATGTTATGTCCAGATATTTGTCAGATGTACTGTTGCCTGGCCACCATAACTGTTGTGTATTTCTGACAAAGCAGTGGGATGCTGTAAAGATGTATGTTACTAACTAGTGTGATGTATGTGGGCTTGGGAACTCTGCTCCTCCAGTTAATATGTGTTAGGACAGACAGGAGTGTGTGAATGCATCAACTGTGTGAGCTTACCTATTCCAGTATTTTTGTGATATCCCCATTTACATGGCTGTAAGCATCCACTTTGTTAGGCTTGGTCCACACTTCTTGCACTAAGGAGTTTTGTGTATACCTCTGCACTGACCAGATTGTGTCAGACTGTCCATGTTTATTGATCATATCTCTGCTGTCTTCCACAGAATCGTTACTGTGATTTGTGTGGTACTTCACTATAATGCTCTTATGATGTCTGTCAGTAACTGATGGCGTACATGTCAGTATCAGAAGTGACTTCCCACACAATATGTCTGTTAACACAACCCCTGTTACTGTAGCAACATTCCACATTTATACCTGCAATACTTACATGACATCCCTTTGCACTAAGAGGTTGTGACTTTTGGTGCTGAGGTATGACTCCACTAAATGTTATGGGCATATGTTTTTTATATATATATATATATGTATATGTATATATATATATATATATATATATATATATATATATGTGTGTGTGTGTGTGTGTGTGTGTGTATATATACATATATATATATATATGGATCCCCTTCACTACACCGACACGCTAGAAGACCGACACTCTACAGAAGGAGACAAGAAGACCGACGACTCAGATGATCGACAAGGTGAGATTCCGACGGACGAAACACCGACATGGGCAAGGTGTGAGCGCGACTCGGTAAGTGTGCAATAGAGTGAGGGATTTAGTGTTAGGGAGCGGACAGGTAAGTGTGCGATAGTGAGGGACTGTAGTTTTAGGGGCGGGTTAAGTGAGGTAGGGTTAGGGTGCGGGTAGGGTAAGTGTGCGATAGTGACAGACTATATGTTTAAGGGTGGGTTAAGAGAGTTAGGGTTAGGGTGCAGGTAGGGTATGTGTGCGATAGTGACGGACTGTAGGTTTAGGGGTGGGTTAAGTGAGTTAGGGTTAGGGTGCGGGTAGGGTAAGTGTGCGGTTGTATCGGACCTTAGGGTTAGGGTTTGGGTTAAGGTTAGTGCATGTATAGTTGTGTGTAATGTGTAGTTTACGTTTTGTGTGTTGGTGTTTTGGGTGTAGGTGTTATGGTGTTCGGTTTTGTGCGTCGTCGGTATTGTGTGTTGTCGGTCTTTTGGTGTCGGTGTTTTGGGTGTCGGCTTTGTGGCGTGTCGGTGTAGTGAAGGGGATCCATATACATATATATATATATATATATATATATATATATATATATATATATATATATATATATATATATGTGTGTGTGTATATATATATATATATATATATATATATATATATATATATATATATATATATAACCCTGAAAGACACAAAATATATAAATATACATATATATATATATATATATATATATATATATATATATATATATATATATATATATTTTTTTTTTTTTTATTTTATTTTACATTTGTTGACCGGGCTAGTCTAACTGGATATATGTCCATTTTCAGTAGAGGCCTGGGGAGAAAAGCTCCAAGAACACAATTCAAATAAAATGTTGATACATTACATAATGTAACACATGATTACAACTCATTCAACAAGTACATCACTAATCTAACACACATACATTTAGCAAACCATAATAGTGATAACATTACAGACATTGGTATTGTCTACAAGATAAAATTCTCTTTGTTAACAAGGAAATTAGACATAGTACAGAGAAGTACTGGGAAGCAGTAGCTAGTAACAGAGAGGGGAAGTTAGTCAGGGTTAGTACAGGGGTATAACCAGTGTGTTGTAAGGTATAATTTCAGTTTATATTTGAAAGGTGATAATGAGGACAATGATGCAAGTTCACTGGGAAGTGGGTTCCAGTTTTTTCCAACAGTGTTAGAGAGCAGAGAGTCTCCGGCCAGGTTGTTGGATTTACTTATACAGACAAGTAGTTTATTTGAAGAGCATAAGGTATTAAGATTTTTGTAGGGGGTTATGAGTGTAGAAAGTATTGGAGTATTAGTAGATTGGTAAAGGGACTTGTGTGCAATGGTAAGTTGGTGAAATTTTAGCTGATTTTCAAGCTCAAGCCATCCTAGCTACTTTAAATTGTAACAGTGGTGGGTTCTAAAAGGATTGCCAATGGCAAATCTGGCAATGTTATTGTAGGATGTTTCAAGTTTGTTGAGGTTATGTTTTGACAGATTAGTATAAATAGGTGAGGCATAAAGAAGTGTAAAAATTAGATGGGTGTGAGCTATATTTGTTCTGGCAGCTGGGGTAAGAAATGGTTTGATCCTATAGAGGGAACCCAATTTTCTATTTACGGTTTTAATTGTATTGTTAATGTGAGTGTCATAGTTAAGGCTGTTGTCTATTGTTATTCCAAGGAGTTTGGTAGTTGGATCTGGAGATATGAAATTACCATTATTAGATATGACAGTGAAATCTACTGGAGAAGACAAGTTTTGTTGTTTTGGGGTTCAAGAGGAGACAGCGCTGTGTAAACCATTATTCTACTGTATTAAATACCTTTTGGGTTAGATACTGTAGTTCAGATGTAGAAGTGGCCGAGCATATTAATGTGTAATCATCAGCATATTGTATACAGGTTGCTTGAGGAATTACTGAGTGAAGGTCGTTAATAAAAATAGAGAATAGAAGAGGTCCTAATGTGGAGCCTTGAGGGACACCAAGGGTAATGGAGAGATAGGTAGATAGTTTTCCCATAGCACAGCCTGCTGTCTATTATCTACATAGGATTTGAACCATTTTCTAGCTAATGCATCTAGTGAAAGGAATTTGAAGATATTGATACGTATCTGGTGGTTAACCATATCAAATGCTTTGGAGAGATCGACAAAGAGTGCAGAGGAAAGAATATTGTTGTTACGTTTTCTATTAATGCAGTCAGAAAGGGATAAGATGGCAGTGGTAGTACTGTGGAATGGCCTGAATCCATGTTGACATTTAGAAAATGAGTTATTTTGGATTAGGTGGTCTAGCAGTTGACTGTGGATGCATTTTTCCATTATTTTTGCCAGAAGAGAAAGTAAGGCAATGGGGAGATAATTAGAAAATTTGTTAGAGTTACCACCTTTATGCAGGGGGGTAATGTGAGAGACTTTCTAGATAGTTGGGATGTTGCCTTCAATTATGGTTCTGTTAATCAGGATGGAAATGGGGTAGGCTATAGATTTGGCTGCTATTCGCACATCTTCAGCAGGTAGTTGGTCAGCTGAGGGGATAGTTGGTTTAAGTTTTTGGATAAGGGTGAGAATGTGTGATGTTGGGACTGGTTGCAAGTGAAATGAGGGGGGTGGGGTAGTACTGGAGCTTAGCAAAGTTAAGCTATCAGGTACTAGCTGATTGGCAAGAGTTTGAATGGCCTCTGTGAAAAAGGTATTGAAGGCATTGGCAGTTCGCTTGGGATTTTCTTGATCAGTGCCTTGTAGGGTTGGTGTAATGGAGTGTCCTGGGTGAAGAAGCTTGTTTATGCTTGCCCAAACCTTTTGTGGTTTATTTGGGTAAGCTTGTTGGAGTTGTAAGTAAAAGTTTATTTTATCTGTTAGTATGACTTTTTTGTGTTGTTTCTCAGCTGTCTAAATGTTTCATCATCTACAGGGTTTTTAGAAGCTCGCCATTTAGCCCATTATTTATTTCTAAGTAGGATTTTTTGCCTGGTATCTTTCTAGAGCCATGGGGCAGGTTTAGTCCTAATTCTGATAGAAAGGATTGATGCAAGGTGATCTAGAATGGCTAGGAATTTAGAATTGAAGTATTTTACAGCTTCTACCAGTGTAAGATATTTTATAGGTGACCAGTCACATGCCCTAAGTTCACTTTGGAAGAGATCAGGGTTAAAGTTTTTATTGGTCCGAGTTGTCCTAAATGTGGGTGGGAAGGGTATATATATCTTATGCCTGATAATATAAGTAAGTGAGTGGTCACTTACATCATCAGGGAGGATCCCAACTTCATATGTTTGGTGATGGTTATTTATAAGTATCCGATCTAAGGTACTTTCTTTATTATTGGGTTTATTTATCCTGGTTGGGGAGGTAATGGTTTGAGAAAAAACATATAGGTTAATGTGGGTAGTAGGTTGTTCATTGCTAAAACACTTCCAGTCAATATTAAAGTCTCCAAGGACTACAGTTTCTTTTGGGAAGTTTAGTGATAGCGAGCTTAGGATATTTTCTAGGGTGTTGGTGTTGTTACCAGGAGGAAGATAAATACAGGTGATATATATGGATTTATGAGTATTAAGTTGAAATTTAGAAATAAGGATTTCGACAATGATATATTGAGGTGGTTTGCAGTCATAAGCAGTAACTAGCAACCCTGCTTTGTATAAAATAGCTACCCCCCTCCCTTTTTGGCTATACAATCATGTTTTAAGATATTATATCAGGGTGGGATGATTTCATTGTCTTGAGTTACAGGTTTTAACCAAGTTTCTGTCAAACATACGATGTCAAATGAGTGTATTTTCAAGAGAGCATGGAATTGAGCAACTTTGTTGTTTCAGCTACGTATATTGAGATGTGGTAGCAAAAGTGAGTTGGGAGGTTTGGTAGGGGTTCGTTTACTAGAGGCATTAGGACTAAGTGCTTGGTTGGTAAAAGTTTTTCTTGGGGCTGGGTTTGGGCAAATGTCTCCATCTATTAATGAGTAAACTTGTAGTCCAAATCTAGGATCTGGGAGTTTATGGTATAGGTCTGCGGACTTCTTAATTTTTAAATAGGTATACCTAATGTGGGCTAATCTATGATATTTTGCTAGTAGGTAGCTGTGTGTAGATGGAATGTTTAAGTGGTTTAGGGAGAGAACAAGAGATGGTATAGCTGTATTCTTAGAGGGGTAGTGCAATTGTGGGCATATTGGGTATTCATAGAAGGTTAGAAGGTAGGCTGCTGTTAGAGAAGGTAGTAGTATGAGAAAGAGTAGCAGTTTATATGTCTTTGGGTAGGTAGGTAGTTTAGACATTGGGATAATGTAATTGTAATGTGCAAAATAGGAGGTAAGAAACTGTAATAAAAGTGATTAGTGAAAGGTGGGGGTAATGGTGAGAGAGGTAGGGATTGGATAGAGTGGGTGGGAATAGGTTAGGAACCTTACGGAGTTGTTCCAGGTGATTTGTGCTTGGGAAGAAGGGTGTGGATATCTTGTGATTGGTTAGACAGGGAAGAGGGTGTGGCTATGTAGTATACAGCTAGGAGCACTGGGGGTGGTTGGGATTTGGGGGTAGGGTAGGGGAGCAGAGTGAGCCCGCAGGGTGAACTGAACGGGTAGAGACAAGTAGAAGAGCAGCTCAGGAAGAACAATAATGAAAATGCTGACTACTGAAGGTAAGTTAGGTATGGGTAAGTACAGAAATAAGTAGTACAATGGTAGAGAGATTAAGAGGATAGCTAGGTGATGACTGTAAGTGTAAGTGGATAAGGTTGGATAACATTAAGAACAAGTAAAGGACATCAGAGATCTAATATAGAGATACTATGAGAAAGTGAGATAGGCATAAGACAGTAGAACTGGATAAGGGTGCCACATAGTGGACAGAAAGTATATTACAATGATACTTCTTTATGAGAGCTGGCAAGTCTAGGACTAAGGAAGGTGATATTTAACAGTTAGAAGGAGGTTACAATAAAGAAATAGAAAGGTATGGTGGTTACAGGGTCAGATAGGGGTTATGGCTGCTGCCTGTCCTAGCTGGGAAGTGTGCTTTAAAACCCCAGAAGCATTAGTTAGAAATACAACTTTAATGCCAGGTTTTATGACAACACATACTTTCTTGCTTCCTTTCATGATAGGATACTGGGAATAGCAGACAGTATGAGGAGACCACAGATTTGTATGGGAAGGGTCTGTTGTCACTAGGCAGGCAGATTCTTTTGTTCTACTGTAGGATCAGCAAGTTGGAGATCAGGGTATTTCTTGTTTCCTTTTGTGATAGGATACTAGGAATAGCAGGCAGTATTAAGAGACCACATATTTGTATGGGAAGGATCCTTTGTCACCAGGCAGGCAGATTCTTTTGTTCTACTGTAGGATCAGCAAGTTGGAGAGCAGGGCATTTCTTACTTCCTTTCATGATAGGATACTGGGAATACCAGGCAGTATGAGGAGACCACAGATTTGTATGGGAAGGATCCTTTGTCACCAGGCAGGCAGATTCTTTTGTTCTACTGTAGGATCAGCAAGTTGGAGAGCAGGGTATTTCTTGCTTCCTTTCATGATAGGATACTGGGAATAGCAGGCAGTATGAGGAGACCACAGCTTTGTATGGGAAGGGTCCTTTGTCACCAGGCAGGCAGATTATTTTGTTCTACTGTAGGATCATCAAGTTGGAGAGCAGGGTATTTCTTGCTTCCTTTCGTGATAGGATACTGGGAATAGCAGGCAGTATGAGGAGACCACCTCTTTGTATGGGAAGGGTCTTTTGTCACCAGGCAGGCAGATTCTTTTGTTCGACTGTAGGATCAGCAAGTTGGACAGCAGGGTATGAAATCAAAAGATGCTAAGGCCAGGAACAGACAGCAGCCAGGGGCTAATCCAGCTATACTCTATATATATATATATATATATATATATATATATATATACTATTTCTCTCTCTCTCTCTCTCTCTCTCTCTATATATATATATATATATATATGTATATATATATATATATATATATGTATATATATATATATATATATATGTGTGTGTGTGTACATATATCTATATATATCTATATATATCTATATATATATATATATATATATATATGCACACACACATATATATATATATATATATATATATATATATATATATATATATATATATATATATATAAATCAAAATACAGATATATATATATATAAATATGTATGCAAATATATATGTGTATGTACATGTATACATATATCTACATATGTATATCTACCTATATATATATATATATATATATATATATATATATAGATAGATATATATATATAGATATATATATATATATATATACACACACACACACACACACACATATCCTTGTTATGTGTAAACATGACTGTTGTATATATCTTCCCAGATGTATCACATCATATTTTCTGATATGTGTATATTTAGATATAACAACTTACTTGACTCAACACTAATTTCGCTAACAAATACTATGCAATTGTAGAAGTCAAAGCAGTTGTATGCATGCTAACAGATATATTGGAAAAACCAACAACTATCTTCATAGTTGTGATGACTTAGTGGTTAACTGCTGTGACTATAGTGTACAGGGTCCTGGGTTCAAGACCTGCAATTGCTGTTTATTTTGTTGCTAGGCAGAACAAGGACTGTTGGATACAGAGTGGTTAAGGCAGTTTTGAGCAGCTTTAAGCAAGTTTGCACAGGTTTGCTGGACAGTAAGCGCTGCTAACGTACTGTTAAACGAAAAGGTGCTTACACCGTGTAGGCTTCACTTACCAGTGCACAAATCTGCTTAGCATTTATATTTCAGCAATGCTTACACCTGCTAAGCATAGCTCAGCCCTGGTAACCAGTGATCAAATTCCAGTCTGATGAAATATCACGGTAATGACATATTTAATAAGTGTATTCAATTCCATGTTCATAACATGCTTCTATGTGCTGTCATTACAGTAGCAAGGGGTGTGAGTATACTGTCTGGGCCACCTGAGTATATAGGACTAGTACAACAATCTTTTCCTTTTGTACATGTTTCATACATGGGTAGTATCCCAGGTTATATGCAGTCACACTTGCATGTATTGTATCATTATGTTACTACTGTTAACAGTGCTTTCCCAAGTAAGAGTAGATTTCATATTGCAGTACTGGAACCATACTTCCCTGCATGCAAAGCTGGACTCTGAGTACCGACTATCATGTTCTTGGTATGTGAGCTGTGTATTATTAAGTACTTGCTATTGGATATTGATCTGATATGTAGATATTAACTGTAGACTACTATGTGTATAGGACATGTCATTGAGGACTGCTGTCATGTAGTAATGGCATATCTATCAGTGTCAGATGTATATCTGTCCAAACATTAATCCTAATGCATAACCTGTTGGCTAGATGATTTATGTCTACCCTTTATACAGATGTGCAGATGTCAGGTATCCATCTTGGCTGCTTACAGGCAATCTATGCTTGACTGACACTGACATGTCTGCCCAGCTGTGTTATGAATGCCACAGCTACGAAACCCCACCATATATGCACCACATCCCATGGATACCTCAACTAGACTACCACAGCCAACAGAACATGCTTGGATACAGGTTTCCATCCCAGACACTGGCATTGTTATGTAATATATGTTGCATACATGTCAACTGGACCACCTCACTGGCCCTCTGCAAGAGACAACCAGATGATTGGACATTGCATTTAACTGTCACCCTGTGTGTTTGTAAACTTGCAGTTGATAATACCCTGAGGACCTTCTCACACACTACACCCCCTCCCCATTTCCATAGTTAGAAATGGTTGCTGCAGTAATGGTCTTTAAATGTACCTTGTTACACTCCTCACCCTATGGGCTACCTGGAGCTTGCAGTACCAGCACAACACTGTTGTACAAATGGGTAGATAGGCATGGGTTATCCTCTGAGTCCTGGCAAGTGTGTGTATGTGTGCAAGTGTGTATATTTGCAGGATACAGCATTCTGAGGCCACATTTTCCAAATACAATACACCTGGCCATACAGTATAAGGGACAGTGATGTTGCTAAAATTAGGAGAGCCATGACAAACCATCACCCTACTATCCATGTGGCATGTGCAATAAATGCATATCCCTGTAGTAGCACTGATTAGATAGACAAGGGGTTGTGTTGCAGTCTTGGCCAATGTGTGATTGTGGGTATGTCAGAGTATTATCATGGGTTTCACTGAATGAAATATTCAATGTGGGGTGTGGGTGCTGGGTATACTGTCTTTACACCATGGTACCCCCAGTAAATGTCCCAAGGTCCACTGTATGAGGACCACTGTCACCATCAACCATACAGGTAACTGAGTATACTATCCAGCCCAATGATGCATGTGCTGTGTGCAAAGTATCTGTAACAGAATGGACTCACTGACAAGGTAATTAGCACTGATAAACCCAGGTCTCTCAGGTGTGTCTATGACTGTTATGTGTTTGTCAATGTGTATGTGACAGTATGTCATACTATGTATTGTTCATTAACACCCAGTACATCCCCCATTACCATACTGTACAAGGCCTGGTGATGTTCCTCACTTAACAAGAGACTCAGGACATACCTCATCCTAAAAGCTGTATGGTGTGTGCAATTAAAGCCAAACACATTAGTAGCAATAAGTACCTAGGTAGGGATTCTACTCTCAGTGTTGCCAAGTAAGTTTGTGTGTATGTGAAGGGATCTACTGCAGTTTGCAGAAAATACATGTCCCAGGAAGTCATCTGTCTGATAACTGATTGGCAAATGCTAACATTTCAAAGGAATTATGTCATGGAAATTCATTCCATCAAAACTAGTAGTAGATGTGCAAATGCCCTCTTCCCCACTGTATAGTTGTACAGTGATACTGAAGTTGGTATATATAGTTGGTTGTCGATGTTGTGGACACAGCCACTCTCATTGGGGTTATTGTTGTTTGTATCCCCCCGCTTAGCCTGTTGTAATACTGTACAGTTTATGTTAACAGGTTAAGTAATTGTCACTCACACTGTGTGTGGCTCAACACCACCCCACACCCTTCAAAGTGGAGGGCTGTGCCACCCACACCAGCACATCTATGTTTACCAACCCCGGGATTGCACTACATTGGGGAAGGGGACATACACCCTGCCAGTACCATAGTCAATGACATTAAAGTAGCAGACTGATTGTTTACTGATGTGATGTTTTGCCTATTTTGTCTTGGTGGAATTACATAGGCTAAAATGGGTTCACTGCAAAATTAATTACATCCATATGTGCAGTATTCTCTGTGTATTACATCAACACCAAAGCCTCTGTGTGTGTGTGTGTGTTATACACAAACATGTGGTGTGTGCCATCCAGTACACTTACCATTGTCCACTGTAGAAGGGCTGCTGACATCAGCTACCAAGCACTCACCTGTATACACCTCTCAGACCTATCAGCCATGTGGCACATGCAATAACCGTTATACAGACCTACTTGTGTTCAGCTGTAACCAGGATATAACACAGTCAATGTGTCACCACAGTGCCATACCCCTTGTAGGAAACAACAGCAGACCAACATCCTGCTGATACATATACACCTACAACATAAACTGAATACGTTATGGAGACCGCTATTAGTCATTGTTAATAACAGCTATAATGCATCATGGCTGGACAGCTACATATCCTGACATCTAAGCATTAAACTTTCCTGCTGAAAACATGTTACACGTTACAATGCTTCACCTTAGTACATTCACCCTGTGCATCAAAACCATATTAGCCATCTCTGCATCAATGGTATGGATGACAGGGATGTGGCACAGGTATCATCATATGCACAGGGTGTGTTGTGGGTTTACCAGAGACCTAGGCTGAGCCATTTGGTTGACATCATGTGTGTGTGTTAGGGGGTTCCTTTATTAATTGGGCTGTGCAGATGTGGTGTGTGTGAGTATGGAGGTGCCCTAGCTGTGTTGGTGATGTGTGTGTGTGTGTGTGTGTGTGTGTGTGTGTGTGTGTGTGTGTGTGTGTGTGTGTATGTATGCACACAGTTCGGCCATGTAGCTGACCTATACAGGGGTTTGTTGGACAGCTGCAGACAGTACATGGTAGGGTGTGCAGTTCACCGTCTCTGGCTACAGCCACAAGAACTGTGCTTGCCAGGGGTTCCACAGGCACTACCAGGTACAAGGCCAGCTATGGTATCTCCCCTGATGATTACAAATGTCTGCTGGATCTGGGTCCTATTTGGGACCGCCCAGGGCCATGTGCACATGGCCTGCTGTGTTGTGGTCTGGACAGCACCCCCCTGCAGTGCTGGTGCTGGAACTGCTACTATGGGAGCGTCTGTGACTTGTTGCATGTCCACGTAGACCTCCACCTGTTGGTGTTGCTGACCTATGTCCAAGTGGCTGTCGCCCTACTCCCACCATATGCTCTAACACAGACATTGCACAGTCAAGGATTCCCACCATCTCAACCAACCGTCTATCCAGGACCTCTGCAAAATAATGGTGGGCACCTGCAAGATCACGGATGTTGTCAATAACAGCAGAATGAGTAGCCCTCTGGAGCCTCAGACCCTGTCTGGTATAATGTTCCATATGTGCATGTGCCTCCATGATGGCCCAAAACATGCGTCTGGTGACACCTGCTGTGGCACTTCTGCCAGGGGCATGATGGCCAGCAGCCCTCCTACGAACACTCCTGTACATCTGCCTGTGTCGTGCCTCACTGGTCATCTGGCTATGGCTGCTGTGTACAGACACACTTGCCATAGTCACCACACTATCCTGTCCCATGCCACCACCCGCCAACTCTCCCTCATCTATGGCCACTGGTGATGGGGTATGTATAGGCAATGTGACTGTGTGCAGGGATGGGGTGGATAACAGTGGGGTGTCAACCGATGGCACAGCTTCAGCCCTTGACAACCTTGCCTGTGCCTCACCATACCTATCATCATTGTCAGAGTCTGTATGGACACATCAGTTTGCCTGCAGGAGGGAACCTGACCCACCTCACCACCTGTGAGGAGAAAACAGAAAACATACTTTAAGACCTGTATGTCACTGCTTACCTCTACACACACACACACACACACACACACACACACACACACACACACACACACACACACACACACACTTACAGGTGAGGTGGCACAAAGATATTACACAGACCTCTCATTACCCAACTGTCAACATGCATGACATATGGCACTCAACAGCATGAACTGCAGCAATACTCAATCCCTGTTACCAACATTATACATCTCTGTGATGCATGAGTTGTGTTAGTAGGTAATGCCCCTTCCCCTGGAACACACTGCACCCATGTACACAGTATTGCTGTGCACCTGTTCAGCACCGTGGCATGTACTGTGCACCATACCTCACAAGTGTACACACCATTGCTGAATGTGTATATGTGTGGCAGTTATGTTTGCTCTGTTGCTCACAGTCCCTATGTGTTTGTCTGACACATACCTGTATTGATATGAGGACAAATGTCAACAGTGAATGGCTGGCATCTGATTTGCAAATCTCATCATCAGCAGGGCATGTATGAGCAATAAAATCCAATTACACTGACAACCTTCAAAGCTTACTGTGGCTATGAGGAGTGTATACACCCTTATTGACATGACACCCTCTTCCCCGGTATGCCATGGGGCCACAGTACTGCATATGTTAACATTACACACACCTGATATGTGACATATGACCTGTGCAATCAAATGCAGTATCAAACAAATGTGTTAGCTGTGCAGATGTTGATTGAGATGCATACAATATGTGGGGTGCATAACTGTGCACACCCTTAACATGATGGTTTGTTGCAGCACCTGTTAAGTGAACTACAGCAGTCACTATTCCTGGAAGGGGTATACTAGCATGGCCCATCTTCACTTGTCATTTTTGGTCACTCCACCCTACAAATGTCCCCAACTCTGCCAGATTGCAAAGTCAGCTCATGTGCACAGCCCGTGGAGGTCACACAGTGCCTTCACTATTGCTGTGGAGTCAGGGTTATGTCTGGCACAATGCATGACCTTGGTTATCTTCAGATACAGCCATTCTTATTGAGCTTTGGATGTATGCTTCAGTTCACTGTTGTGTTTCAGGATGACACCTCTCCCCATCCTCAGCCTTTTTGCAGATGCTTGACAACCATGGGCCACACATGAGTGTCATTTTGCAGTGTCTCAAATTCAGAACACCATGTCTACCAACCTAGTTCCTGCTAATGAACAGCAAACCTAAAGCTGTGCACTGGTACCAGCAAGGTACAGATGGGGATGGTGGGCCTGAGGTGGAGTGAGGTATTGCTTGTGCAGCACATGTATCTTTATTAATACTGTCTGTAGGTTTCAACCTTGGTCTCAGTACACTATTACACATTGCAACACATGCCTTTGGGAGACTTGATGTTATGCATATGCTGCCTGTAGAACCCTGGATGATGTCTCCTGTGGAACAACTCTCCCATCTGATTACTCTAACCCATAGGACACACTTATGCAGAGTCCAAGTAATTGTTGACACATGTACTGCACAGGCAGTACTTGCTAGACATTCCTGCAAGTCCCTCAGTGTTGCTGCATGTTTCTGGGCAGCCTTCATGACCAGTTTGCAACATGTGTTGTCATCTGTCTTGGATGGGCATCTGTTGATTTTCTACATTAATGGTGTTCCATACTTCATCGTCACATACATGCTTGTCTACACTGTTTGCCATGGTATATGCAATGGCGAGGTAAGGCTATGTCTCCCACTCCTGAGTGCTACCTTTTGGATATGGGATCCATTCCATGGTTTGTAAGATGTGTGCAAGCCATAGCTGCCTCTGTTGCAGGTGAGTGGGCAAATGTCATGGACATACATCTTGGACAGCAGACCATTACTTGGCGTGACATTGAGGACCCGTACTTGATGGAAGGTGCGTACTCAAGAAGAGTGAATGCTGCAGTACCTCAAAAGCTGCTTCCACAATATGTTATTTGGAGTGTGTGCACCCATATGCTTCCAGTGTTTGTTAAGGTATGTATTCCCCATATTTGTTGTCCTAACATAGGATTACATATTACACATTCATATCTCATGTTAGGATCACATTACAGGTTGTAAAAGTTGTGGAATGTGGTATTGTGATATGCCATTGTGTAGATCTATAACAGTTGCCATTGTAATTGTGGTATATACACTGTTGTAGCCACTGTATAGGGGTAATGTTTCAGACATGTCCCTACTGTAGGCCATTTGTCCAACCATTATGTTCATCTCTGTTCACACATCTTGCACTGACAGGTTGTTACTTGTACTGCAGGACTCTTACCCTTCAGATATGCCGCCATGGTGACCACTGTGATGCAGTGCAGTTAACAGCAACAATAAGTGAACATGTACAGCATAAATTATGGGTAGGTGTGTTAAATGTGTGCATAGCAAATACCATGGCCATAACATGGCCAGTGTATTGGCAAACCTGAACAAAAGACCATCATACTCACCAGCTACAGGCTGCTGCCCCAGAGGTATATCAGAGGGCCCTACATAGTTGCATGAGCGATATGATGTCAGTAGCCCCACACGTGTGGCATTGGTACAGGGTGGGAGCAGCATTTCAGTACATCAACAGTACAAACCCACATTACTACAGATTATGCGCATCTGTTCATTACTACACTGCAGCGACAGACTATGTTATCTGACATATGCGTGAAGATACTTTACAGATGAAGATGGATAAGCAACAGTGGTCTACTAATGTGCCCTGGGACCTTATATGCACACTCCTCATCCATTGTGTGGGTAGCACCCACCTCCACAATGCTATTTTCAGGTACTTGACTTGGCTGGCAGGCAGGTGCCCCAAGGCTGACGAGGAGCTCCTCAACTTGTGTCAGTGGGGGCTGGATGACATGACCCCCACCTGTGGCTAGCTGGTCCCTCCTAACTGCAGCAGCACTCTGACAGGGGTGGAGGATGAGGTCAGTGCAACAATGTCAAACCTGCTTATAACTGCGGTTATGCAGGCCGACATTGTTTACCCTGTGGATGAGCTCATTCCACAGGGCAGTCCTCTCCTGCAGATCATAGGCTGTACACCCAAAGTGGGTTCTGTGGTGATCACAATAAAGTTGATGAGTGTGTCATTCTCCTGTGGAGAGAAAGCAGGGTGATGCTCTATTGACATGGTACCTGGAAGACATAAATAGGAAAAAAGGTCTGAGGACCTAATACTGCAAGGATATAACAGTTGTTAATTGACATTCCTTCTCCTCCCACCATATCTGCAAAAATAATCTGAACATACACATCAATGGGTATGTTTATACCAAACCTACTGTTGGGACATATATCCTATTGTGCAACAAATATTGAAATGTGTTCCTATTCATGTTCCATGTTGAAACACTATCATTGGTGGCCTGTTGCTGACAAGGTAACCTGCATGCTATTGCAATGGCCACTGTGGTTCCATATATACATGTGTTCTGTTTGCTATGCAACTGTTCCAAATCTGGTGTTTTTGGTTAATGGGAATATCTATGCATGCTGTTATAGCTAATCCTGGATTGTGTTGACTATTACTACCCATATATGTTCTAAAACAGCAACAAAATAGCATGTTTTGGAAGGCTGTTCCCAGCAGAACCACCTCTCCCACCTCATCTGGCTGTGACACCAGGCCACAGCAGGTCTGGGACCCAACCTGATATCTCCTCATCTGCTGGTCCTGCACTACCTTCAGGTTGAACCACCTCAGGGGATGGTGCTTGTCCCCCCCCCCAGGAGCACGCACAGACAGGATCCTGTAACCTGAAGTCAGGACCAGAGTATGTTGTATAGGAAGCTCTGCAGAGAATTAAGGAATCTGCTACACTACCTTGAGGCCATCATGACATAATTAGTGGTTCAGCCTGCCCCTCATGCTCAGCCCCAAGCACAGCCACCTTCAGGGCCGTGAATGTGCAGTGGTGACTGACCATGGGTGGGGACCTCAGTCCCACCATTTCCATTTGGGTGCTCATGGGCTTCCAATTTCCAAACACCCCTCCCCGTCCAAGGTGTTTACCCACCACGTGTCATATACCACCCCTGTATGCTGTCTTGTCTGTCTTGCCTATCTTCCTACCCAACCTGCCTCCCCAAATATACCTACTATCCTTCCCTAACATCCCACTCTCACCTTAACAAAAAAAGGGGCAATCTGTTCCCAACACAAATTCTACACCATACATAACTGTCCATTTCACACCTGCTTACAACTGCTTACAGGTGCCTTAATCACTTTGTATCCAACAGCCCTTGTTATGGCCAGCAAATAAATTATCATCCCTTGCAAGTGTGTAACCCAGTACCCTGCACACCATAGCCACATCAATTTACCAGTAAGCTATCTGAACTGCAGATATGTGTGATGTGTTCTCAAACATATCATACAGCACAGTCATTCAACAGTATGGAAAACGTTATGTGTATATATATATATATATATATATATATATATATATTTATACATACTTATATATATATATATATGTGTGTGTGTGTGTGTGTATGTATGTAGACACACATGTATATATGTATATATATATATATCTGTATGTATGTAGACATACATGTCTATATATATATATATATATATATATATATATATATATATATATATATGGAGTGCATTCAGACATCAGGTCCACACTCTGAACCTCCTTCCTCCACTGCTGCACTGTTCTGCCTTGCTACAAAACAGAGCATCACATGTGGACACGGCCTAACATTAGGGGGATATATAGGGACAGATCATAGATAAGCCTATTACAAACCTATGAAGTTTGTGCATGATACATTTTACATTACCATGACTGTTCTGAAGGTGGTGGCATCTGAAACTCATGTGTCTATCATGACTTCATTACGTCCACCTTCAGCTATTTGCCAGACTAATATACATGTTTGGAGGAACAGGACAAACACTATGATGGCTTACATTTTGTCATTCTGTGCAGATCCGCACAGTTGACAGGTATGGCCCACTGCCCACAGGGCTAGATGCTATGTCTATAGCATTTGTTCAGCAGGACATCATTACAGCAACAAGTCTTGATGGCACATATAAATCTTTCAGCATCATCCATCCCATTATTACAGACCAAGTCCTACATTCAATTACATGCATACATGTTTCGCATACCTGTTTTATTATTGTGATATCTTCAGTGTACCGCTAGGATATCTTCCTTGGTTGTTTTTTTTTTTGTTTGTTTTTTTTTTGTAGTATTATTTTTTGAGTGTCATTGTTTGTTTTTTTTTATTATTTTCTCTCTCTCTCTCTACTACAGGGATCGAGATGGTTTGAATATGTTGCAGCATGGCTTTTGTAGGTGATGCTCATGATCAGGTGATGGCCTCTGCACCAACTGGTGTTCCCCCCTTGATAATTGCATGCAGCCAGCTGTGTAGTACTTCCAATAGCCAATGTCATAGCAACCCACTACTATAAATGACTACATCATGTGGGTGTTGTCCCTTTACATTTCCTGCATGGAAGACAGCCTTCCTGTATGTGGACAGCAGTGTTACAGACAGCAGGTAGCAATACCTCTTACAACAAGGCTTGTGGACACAGGCTTATTACATGTTTGTATACGGTTCCAGACCTACAGACAGTGTGAGTATTGCTGTTATGTGCATTGAATACTGCTGGTTTTACAGGGTTTGTGTGTACATGCTAGTTTTGCATGGAATGCAGTCTGTCTGCATAGCTCTCAACTGTGGGCCTATCCACATGATGGACAGAGGACTGGCTGTTATATTTTGTCTGTTCACCACACAGGTCTTGTCTCTGACATATCAGTGGCATTCTCTCCGTTGATTGCTATCAGTACATGGCAATATCCATTTGTGTTTCTGACTTCATATTCCTGAGTAAGGGTATGTTGCAACCAATTCTGTATCACCAGCAACTTTCACAGTGTTGAACAGCAATATTGCAAATATGGCCCTGTGTTTCAGGCTTTGTCCAGATGTCATGCAGTAAGAGGTTGTTAGGTAATGGCCTATCATTATTTAGTGCTGGCTTTCCTGCTATCATTCCGGTAATGTTGTGGACTCCCACACAAATTGTGGGGTAGGGTCCATATATATGAGGTCAACAGGTGGGCAAAACATGTGTGACCTTGTACAGTCCAAAGGTCAATGTATGGAAAACACTGTGATATGCCCTTGTAAGACATGTTATGGGGGAGGGGTATTACATGTTTTTAACCTAGGCTGTTACAACATGTGAGGGATAGGAGTAGTAAGAAACATTAAGGTGTATGGATGTACATTTTCAAACATCTCACCATGGGAACAGTGGTGGGCTACACATTACTGTCTTACACACAGTTCTGTTTGTCAGTGGGATAGTGACATTTTAAGTTAAGTATTGTTATGTAACAGATACATTTACATTGTCACAACTAGTACTGTTCCCCCAAGGGGTTGAGTACAGTGTGTAATTGGAGGCTGCTGAACTACATCTATAATTATAAGTATTGATTGGTTCTTATCTTCAAGGCAAGTGTTTTTTTTTTGTTGTACTACTTGAAGGCCTTAGCCTGGGCGGGAAAGTATGTTATGTTTTTCAGATTACTGTATCAAATGTTTTGTTTGAGAGTTGCGTTAATCAATTATTATGCATTCCAAACACCTAACTGCTATGAGAAATGGTATAAGCAACTGAAGCAGTACACAAATAAACATTTCTAGGTATGCAAACTTGTGTGTCGTGTCATGTCCTTTGCACTGTGTGTGGTTATATGTTTCATGCAATAATTCTCATTTGTAGGAAAGAATCAAACACTGGCCATTTTAAAAGGTGGCAAATGTAGGAATAATGGCTTTTTGATATGCTGTGCACCCTCTATATATACTCTTCTTATACATATCTATAAGTAGTAATATATTACTATATATTAATCCTGACTAGCCTGGTCTGCAAGGCTATGGAGCGCATCATCATGGAACTCATTAACAAAGACATTGGGAACTCCAAACACTTGACCCGACCCAGTTCAGCTTTGTTAAGGGCAGATCATGCCTACTAAACCTGGTTGACTTCTTCGAGACAGTCACCAAGACCATAGACGAGAGAAAGGTTGTTCACACAGCCTACCTTGACCTTGTCAAGGCTTTTGACACTCTTCCCCACTCAGGTATTACAGAAAAACTCACCAGCCTGAACATAAACCCCTATGTCATGAGATGTGTTGCCAACTGGCTTA